>NW_026942913.1:754164-1026731 GCF_024139115.2 Armigeres subalbatus | reverse complement strand
ATAGACATCATAGAACAAACAGAAAACTTCAAAGTGAACTCTTTCTGTATCAACAATCGACGAACCGCCCTCCCCTCCGGCATACGAACAACGTGTCCAGCCCACCGTAGTCTGCCGTGTTGTATAAGCTTAATAATATCCAGCCCTTTATACACTTGGTGCAACTCGTGATTCATGCGACGCCGCCAGATATCGTTGTCCTGTTTACCGCCGAGTATTGTCCGAAGTACCTTACGCTCAAACCGAAAGCTCTCCGATCAGCTTCCTTTAACGTCCATGTTTCATGGCCGTATAAAGCCACCGGAAGAATCAGAGTAGTATACAGCCCGAAATTTGTCTTCGCTTCCAGACTACGGGACTTCCTGGCCACGTCCTTGCGAATGCTGAGGAAGGGGAAGGATGGTTAGTTGGACAGTTGGACACCTACTTAAGAAAGATGCAGAGAACTCTACGACCTCTCATAGGTGCCACGGGAGGTTTTTGGAATTGAAGAATTTGTCTCAGTGTAAACATTTTATCCGTCGTTGATCGGCTCTCACGAAAACCTGCCTGATAATCGCTGACGAAGGACTCTTCAAGCGGTATCAATCTGTTGAACAGAAAACGGGACATAATTTTGTACGCCGAATTAAGGAGGGTTATTCATCAGAAATTGGTGCACTCTAGTCTGTGCCCTTTTTTAAAGAGAGGGCAAATGAGGTCGTCCAACCACCTAACAGGTAATTTCTCGTCTTCCCATATTTTCGACATAATATGTTGCAGAATTTCATAAAGCTGCTCACTGCCATGTTTGAGAAGCTCAGCCGGGAGCTGGTCCTTACCCGCAGCCTTATTGTGTTCCAGCTCTTTAATAGCATTTCTAACCTCATCTAGTGTAGGCGACTCCACAGCTTGTCCATCGTTGGTAACATTTATTCTGTTCACCGATGCACCGTCACTTCCACTATTCAACAAAGTCTCGCTTCCACCAGGTTCGGTTCGGCAGCCACTTCGGTTTTATCTGTCAGCAAATTCCTTTCTTGGTCGTTCCACATGGCGGAATGACAGTCTCATAAAAAAAACACCGCATATCATTCTGCTCCATTTTTTCCTGCCTCGTCAATCACATTCTTCATACTCTTTTTTTCCTGCGGTGGGTTCGTTTTTCGGCTGCTCTTGCTTCCTTGTACCGAGCTCTATTTGATCGGGTACCCGACACCAACATCTGGCTTCTGACAATGTTCTTCTCGTGTCTCACTCTCTGACACTCCACATCGAACCAACCCGCCTCTGTGCAGTGCCTACCACTACTCGTGCTGTTGAGCTCACCGCTCCATGGATCGACTCCCATAGATCACGCTAACTTTCACATACTCAGTGACTGAGTAAAATTGTATTGCTCTCTCTTTCTATCCCACGGAAATTTTTCTCAATTTCCGTCAAAAGCAGGACAACTCAAAACTATGAGTAATCCTGCTTTTGACGGAAACTGAGTGAAATTTCCGTGGGAAGAAAAGAGATGGCAATACAATTTTACTCAGTCACTGAGTAGGTGAAAGTTAGAGTGATCGTTGATGTTGTCGCTAACGTTGATTGCACTTATCCGTTCGTCGAGCTACTAGCAGTACTCCTGCCACCGACAATTGCTGAATATTGTAACGCATCGTTCGCTGTAATCTTGCGTTCGATATAGTTGACAACCGTGATCGAATTTTACTGACAATGAGGTAGTGATCAGAATCAATGTTCGGACCTCTGAATGTCCGCAACTCGATAACATCCGAGAAATCTCGCTTGACAATTGATTAGGGCCTACAATAAAAAGTAAACAAATTCAATTTTAACATCATTCGATAGCATCCTCTATATTTTATTATTTAATCAGACTAAGGCCGAAGTGGCCTGTGCGGTATATAAGAGTCTTCTCCATTCGGCTCGGTCCATGGCTACACGTCGCCAACCACGCAGTCTACGGAGGGTCCGCAAGTCATCTTCCACCTGATCGATCCACCTTGCCCGCTGTGCACCTCGCCTTCTTGTTCCCGTCGGATCGTTGTCGAGAACCATTTTCACCGGATTACTGTCCGACATTCTGGCTACGTGCCCGGCCCACCGCAGTCTTCCGATTTTCGCGGTGTGAACGATGGATGGTTCTCCCAACAGCTGATGCAATTCGTGGTTCATTCGCCTCCTCCACGTACCGTCCGCCATCTGTACCCCACCATAGATGGTACGCAGCACTTTCCTTTCGAAAACTCCAAGTGCGCGTTGGTCCTCCACGAGCATCGTCCAGGTCTCGTGTCCGTAGAGGACTACCGGTCTAATTAGCGTTTTGTAGATTGTCAGTTTGGTACGGCGGCGAACTCTCCGCTCCGATCGCGTCTTGCGGAGTCCAAAGTACGTACGATTTCCAGCCACTATGCGTCTCCGAATTTCTCTGCTGGTGTCATTTTCGGCAGTCACCAGTGAGCCCAAGTACACAAATTCTTCTACCACCTCGATTTCGTCACCACCGATGCAAACTCGCGGTGGGTGGCTCACATTGTCTTCTCTTGAACCTCTTCCTATCATGTACTTCGTCTTCGACGTGTTGATGACTAGTCCGATCCGCTTAGCTTCCCTCTTTAGTCTGATGTAGGCTTCCTCCATCTTCTCAAAGTTACGTGCCATAATATCTATGTCGTCGGCGAAACCAAATAGCTGGACGGACTTATTGAAAATTGTACCACTCGTGTTAATCCCTGCTCTTCGTATTACCCCTTCCAAAGCGATGTTGAATAGCAAACACGAAAGACCATCACCTTGCCGTAACCCTCTGCGGGTTTCGAAGGGACTCGAGAATGCCCCTGAAACTCGAACTACGCACATCACCCGATCCATCGTCGCTTTGATCAACCGTGTCAGTTTATCCGGAAAACCGTGTTCGTGCATTAGCTGCCATAGCTGGTCCCGATCGATTGTATCATATGCGGCTTTGAAGTCGATGAATAGATGATGTGTGGGCACGTTGTATTCGCGGCATTTCTGCAGTACTTGACGAATGGCGAACACCTGGTCCGTGGTGGAGCGTTCGCCCATAAAACCCGCCTGGTACTGCCCCACGAATTCCCTTGCAGTTGGTGCTAGTCGACGGCATAAAATTTGGGAGAGTACCTTGTAGGCGGCGTTCAGCAATGTGATTGCGCGGTAGTTGCTACAATCCAGCTTATCGCCCTTTTTGTAGATGGGACACACGACACCTTCCATCCACTCCTGCGGCAAAACTTCCTCCTCCCAAATCTTGGTAATGACCCAGTGCAGCGCTCTAGCCAGTGCCTCACCACCGTGTTTAAATAGCTCTCCTGGTAGTTGGTCAACCCAATAGCATCCTCTAATAGCTACTAATAATATAAAAATGTTCCGCATCTTCAATTAAATTACTTTAAAAAAAACTAATTTTTGATTGAACCTACAACGTGTTATTTTCAAAATATGTGTAGGCCCACCCTAAAAAACAGCCAAGCCACTCGTTTTTTTCTGTCTGGGATAAGCCTTCTCCAACTTCGGACGGATAACGAGATTTTTTTCCGAACCGTCATCGGCCCGACCTCGGAGAGAGAAATTTTCCCCTCCCGAAAACCCTTATCCCGTGTTTACTTTCAAAAAATGCCATAAACAAAAGGTCTATGAATGACAAATGCAGAATGACTTTATCAAGAAGGCCTATTCCGGAGGAAAAATGAAAATAAACTTAAAATTTTCAGAAAAATATATTAAGCTCGTTTAGTGGAATGTATTAAACCGTCTAAGACGAATTAAGTACTGTCCATTTAATTCCACCAGTTAATTTTCGTTATCTTTGCAGATACGTATTTCCACCACAACTGTGTGGTCGTCTTCAGTGTCTTGTACTTGACTCGACTCAAGTCGCAAGTCGAGTCAAGTACAAGACACTGAAGACGACCACACAGTTGTGGTCGAAATACGTATCTGCAAAGATAACGAAAATTAACTGGTGGAATTAAATGGACAGTACTTAATTCGTCTTAGACGGTTTAAAATTTTATTTTAACGATTTCCACACATTTTTGCATGTTTTCAATGCAATTAAGGTTATGGATGGATAGATAGTGTTGATTATGTGCTTTTAGGAGTTTTTGATGCTTAAGCATAGCATAGCATATCATAGTTACGGTGTACTTCGTAGATTGGACACTAGTGATACTTATGTTTTTCTTTTAAAATCCTTATGCAGATTGCTATCAGAAATCAAGGTGGGTGTGGTCCTTGATTTCAATCTAGGATAAAAATCACATGTTGGTGTAGTACTTACTTAACGAGAGGCCCCCGACTCAGCGACACTCTCATAAGTACCACGAGTTGCATATTGGGGAAGGTATTCGTTGGGTCAGGATTTGCCTGTAGCTGACAATGTGACCGTGGTAGATCTTACACCGTAACACACCACGCAAAGGTGTCTATCCAGCGTTACGGGGGGAGTTTTTAGGAGTTTTTGATGCTTAAAATATCATAAACTTGGGAAATAGGAATAGAAATTGTTATGCATTTTTTTCGAACGGCATTTTCTCAATGTTTACGTTTTGGCTGAAGGCCCTTTTCAAATGTTACGCGACAAATGGCGCTTATCCACCAGAACATGGCCTATCTGATTGCAAGTTTCATACTTTGGGTGTCTCCAGGTGTGCTTTCGGATGTTCTTTCGTGCAAAGTAGGTGCTACTTATGGCCATCCCTCTGGTAGCAGCGAAATTTACTAGCCGTAGGCCGTTGCATTGGTAGCGGAGAGAAGGCTCTCCCTGCCGATTGTGGGACGGAAAAAGTCCTCTCTAGCGACCGATAACAATTTTCACGTCATACTTTGGGCACTCTCCATAGACTTTATCAAGACATAAAACGTGTCCTTCACGTCGTCGGATTTATCGTTTGTCGGTGCGTAAACATTGATTAGGTTGTAATTGGAGAATTTGCCACGTATCCTCAACACACAGATTCTTTCGCTATGAGTTTCCACCGCATCACTCGCTTCATCTGCTTGCCCATCACTGCGAAACCAACTCCATGCTCTGCTTTTTCGCCGCCGCTGTGATAGATATTATACTTGAATGCAGTGTTGGTGTGGGGACCACAGCTCGGAATTCACGTTCTGAGGATTTAGGCCATCGGACTTCTTGAAAAGCGGCCACGTTCACTCCAACCTTCTGCAGTTCACTAGCCAGAAGGCTCACTTGTCCAGGTTCATTTAGGGTCCTGACATTCCAGGTACCGAGTTTCTAATCATAGCCCTTATTTTGTTGCCGGGTCGGTCGGCGTGATATAGGTACTTGTGGGGACCTGAGCTATGTTGGGCGCTCCTTCCTTGATGTCAACCGACAATTTTGCAGCCCAGTGATTTATTATGCCTCACACTATTTGAGTAAGTCCGACATTTAAAAAAATCCAACAACTGAGATCTCTGCAAAATTTCGACAAATATCCATAAAAAATTATCAATATTTTGGTAAATTTTACTAAGTCTTTGGTAATCGTTAGCGAAATCTTGTTCAAATATATTTAAGCTGAATTCCAGGGTTTGCAGAAATCGCTCTCAATAGATAACGAACAACGATAAAAGAGAGGCAAAAACTGTTCCGAATCATAACAAGCCATGATAACAAATGTATCAAACTTGTATACAAGTGCGAAAAAAAAACAGAATCGGATAGGCAGCCTCTATAGAAAAAAGGTGATTCTCGCTTTGTTTTCGCTCCTTTCGTGTTGGTTACTGCACAGGTGTGTAGAACAAGTTGAAATGCATCATCAGAGCCAGTGCTCCCCGTATTTGGAGCTTTTTAAAAGAAATTTATCATGGGGTATAGTATCCCGAATCAGTTCTCTATCATGACAGCTTGCGAAAAAAGTTTCTCGCGGTCATATCGTATATGTATACAGAGATGATAAGTGAGAGACTTGCTCTTTCTCTTTAGGATTCAATCCCTGCTGAATTCCGATGAGATATGGCTGAAGTATCGTCAAGGAACTACACTAAAGTCTATTTTTACGCGAGGGATATATTCGCCGTAAATCAAAACCGCAAATAAAATGCCTTAAAACCAACCCCAGTGTACAGAGTTTAGAAATTTTACCGAGATCTTGGCTGTTCGATTTTCGACGAAATTTTTGCTGATATTGGCTGTGTATGTGTACGTTCAACTTTTGGAAAGTCAATTAAATTTAATATTTGGTTTAGAGTAGGCAAACGAATTGAGCAAATCGCATTAATTGCACGCGAACAGATCATTCAATTCAGAATTGAAGTTTAATTAAATACGTTTAATTTTTGTAACCCAATGGGATTCTACTGAGTTTAGTCTTGTCTTATCTAGGTTTAATAAACTAAATACTAAAGTTCATGATTTGAATTCCAAGTTGTGTTGGAGGCAGATTCAGGTTTTATTATTGAACTTGCAGACCCGATGAACTTCGTTTCACCTAAAAGTGAATTACTTTCTGATTAGTTCTCGAGATATGCAGAAATTTCTGTTTCTGAATTCCAAGTTGTGTTGGAGGCAGATTCAGGTTTTATTATTGAACTTGCAGACCCGATGAACTTCGTTTCACCTAAAAGTGAATTACTTTCTGATTAGTTCTCGAGTTATGCAGAAATTTCTGTTTCATTTGTGCTTTCCAGAAGGGGGACGGGTTTCGAAACATATCTTCCGTTCCAAAACCTCCACATGCCAGATTTGGTTCCATTTGCTTGATTATTCCTCGAGTTGTAAAGAAATTGATGTTTTACTTGTATGAGCCCCCCCCCTCTCTCTTTATGAAGGGGGAGGAGCCGAGTTGAGTTGTACCGAAAGGCTATCATTTCACTCCGAAAACGAACTTTTTATAGAAGCCTCAGAGACCCATAGTGTTATATACCAATCGACTCAGCTCGTCGAGCTGAACAAATGTCTGTCTGTCCGTGTGTATGTGTGTGTGTGTGTGTGCACACGAAAACCGAAAAACATTAGCCAACTTTTCGTATAGTAATTCTTAACCGATTTCCTCGCAACAAGTTGCATTCGACGGGCGACAAACTCTAGTTGATCACTATTGATTTTCATAACGATAGACCGTTGCGCCTAAAAGTTATAAAGAAAATGGTACATCGACCCATATTAGCACCATATAAGGTTGGTGTCTTGGCTAAATGCGAGAAAGGCAATATCACTACTCGGTGAATTAAGTTTTTACTAAACTAATTATGCTCAAATTTGGCCTAAAAAATCTTTGCATATCAAAGAATAAAGTGGCAAAATTTCATGAAATTTAATCAACAAAAACCCCCCTGACAATAATAGAACAAAAGCTGCCAAAGCCGCCATTTCTCCTATATAGAAGATAACCCAGTGCACATTCCAATTTTTTTGCCATTCATTTACCTAAGGTTGAACCGATTCATATTATTTCACAACATTGCGATTCTGAGTTACCGAGCATAGTCATGCGTCTAAAAATAACAATTATTTTTTATTTCGTTTTCGATTTCAAGCAAAAAATGCAAAGGGCTACCTATTTCACAATTCAGTGTCCAGTTTTTTTTAGTTTAAATTATGACACGCCCATTTTTGAAGATCTATTCCTCTATACTTTCAACACGTTGTTTACAGCTAAGCATCCTAACGGCTGTTTTGTTTTCGCTTATAACTAAGCTGATGTTACTACATATTGCGGTATAACGATGATGAATTTCAGTTCGACTACCTGAAATTTGCGTCACGCAAATGATGTAGCATATTTTCAGCGTTGTCTGAACTTATCTTAGCTAGACGATAGGACAGTGGAAAATGACACTGAAATTGCTTCGTCATCATTGCTATCGTTATCTCAATTCATTTTGTTGGGTCAGGTTTCTGATATATGTACATAAAAGGAGTGTGGTGTCCTGTCATTCTGTCAATGCGTTAAAAATTTTAGTATGTGTACACAATAGTCTTTGATTGTTTTTCAGTCCAAATTTTTTTCAACTTTATAATAGCCCATTGATGAAAAGTCTTTGTGTCAAAGTTCACACATTTAATTTTCTTCGATTATAATGCATATCAAGATACTATTTATTAAAAAGCTTGTAGTCTAAATGGGCTTACATAAACATCAATCAAATATTCGGTCAGATTCACTCACGATACCAGTTCCAGTAATGCTTATGGTTCCGGAGTGTACCAATATAAATATACTGCCGTGAATCGCAAGTCAGTCCCATCTGTATACAGCATCCACATACAGATGGGACTGATTTGCGATTCACGGCAGTATACTCCATCCAAATCAGTGCATACATTTGTAAAACATAAGCGCCAGCAGCTTTATCACGCGCGGGAATATCTTTGCTTTCTACGAGGTCATTTCGACAGCAGTTCACTGTGGCAGTTAGTTTGGCCCTCGCATATACCTACTAGCTGATACTACCGTCGATTCTCCGCAAAGTTATAATTTAAATTAGGCAAGCTGCGAAAGCAATTTGTATTTGTACGTCTGGTGCGTGGTTCTCAGTTACTGGAAGGTTTTTGAATCAGTAGGACGTTGTTGTGCAGTACCGTAGTGGAACAAACTGGAACATAAAGACAGTGCTGTTTTATTCATTCATCTTGAAAATGGACAACTCTTGCGCCACTCTATACCCAGAAGCAACATGTGTGCTGACTACAAACGAGAGGCAGTTCAAGATGCTGAACCAAACTGTTGGGAATGGTCAAGTTAGTATAACTTTTCCTAGACTCGTTGTGATTAGGTATTATTGTTTTCTTACCAACACATTCGCGATGTTGAGTTCTAGTGACTGCAGTGTAATTAGTTGTGCTGCTTCAATCATTATCATGGTAGATCTCTACTGGATGCATCACAGCTAGTTCAGGGGTCGAATTATATTCGTTAATCATTGAATGTCAAGTGTGCAGTGATAACCAGCTCCACGTGATTAGAATTTTCTCATTAGTTCTCTCGCTCTTTCAATTGAATTGGTTGTATTTTTTGTGTTTTACTGGTTTTACTCAATTGATGATTCGATAGATTTAGGTTGTTTCAGATAACAAGATCAACCTTTTATTGTGAGATGGCTTTTTAACGAAAGATTTCGCCTTCCTTCACTATACTGGGTTTGGGAATTATTTAGAATTTTAGTTATGCTAACAGGGATCTTCAGTTATTCTTGCGAGCAAGGGCGTAGGATTGCCAAACAGAACAGGCAAGTTCGATTCTCGGTCCGGCCTAGGATGTTTCGGGTGAGACACATTCTCGACTCCCTGCGCGAAGTGTATCAATCGTACTTGCCACACTAGATATACTCATGCAATTGCAGGCATAGACAATAGGGTGCCAATGGAATGTATGGGACAAAATCATCGAATTTCAAAAAACGACATTGCTGTTGCTCACAAGTTTCATTACCCCAAAATATGAACTCAATTGAACATGATTTAGGGGTGCCTAAAAATCATCAAGTTTTGAAATGTTTACCAATGAAAATTTTCCCAAGGGGGACCAAAGGAAAAGTCGAAAATCGAATTCTTGGATTTTTTGAAAAAAATGAGATCTTCGTGTTCTGGGGGATGCAAAACTCCCTGTATAGGAATAAAGGATCCGGCAGACCTAAGCGATTTGAACGCCGCGACGGCGACAACTAGCCGCCGCGATTCTATCGTTGGGTCGCTGCAGGCAATGTTCTATTTACGCTCCCATATCAATGGCGACAGAATCGCTGTCGCCAAGCGATAGAATCGCGTCGCGACTGTCGCGTCGCGTGTGTTTGGGGGAACCCGTAATTAAGTAATTAAGAGTGGCGACACTGTCAGAATTGGAACAAAATTCATCTGCCATTCCCATACAAAATCGTGTTCCAAACGAGCAAGAGACCTGTCAAATGCGGCACATGTCGCCACTCTTAATTACATACACTGCTTAAAGCTATGTCCATTTAGAATCCAGAATCATTGTATTGCAGCGGCACGGAAAGTGACCGCTGCAAGAATTCTTTTACAGCGGTTTGTCTACCTAGCCGAAAGGAGAGAAAAAAATGTGCACACCCACGTTTATAATCCTGCTCATTGACGATGGAACCTACGTCAAAATGGATTTGGAACAGCTTCCTAGCCAAAAATTCCACATGGCGACGGCACGAGGAGTAGTTCCTGCGATGTTTATATTTGCTTTTTGGACAAAATTGCAAAAAAAACATGATTTTGGCAAGGGATAGGCAGCTGTGGAGCAAAGACCTAAGTGTTTGTGACGAATAAGACGATGGACTTGAAGCTGTACAAGTAGGAATGTCTCAAGAACCGCAGTCTACCTTCCATAAAACCCGTCCCGTGAAGTGTTGGCCAGATTTGGCGAGTTGCATGTCACACCACTTTAGATAATTAGGCTGCTTCCCGGTTCAACCGGCCATCGTGAAATTGATCCACTCACTAGCTAGGTCAATTAACTCCACAGCCATAATATCTGGTTCTCACTACAGTGAGTCGAATGTTTGGCGTAATTCTTTGGGACAATTCCCTAAGGATGTAAACTTTTGATTTTTCAGCACAGGTCATGCCTTTTTGTGATAATATCCTTGCACTTCTCCGAATCATCCTCCAATTTATCGACTAGAAACAGGCAACAACAAGCTGTCATGCCATTTTTTCCACATGGAAAATAACATAACGGAAATCAATTAAGCGGTACTGGTGCTGGTCAAACATGGTGCGCGCACGTCCACCGCTGGAATTTGAACGATACTGAAAAATGAAAACTCATTAGTAGATATTTGAGAAGTTAAACTGAATTCGCTTACATTTTGTCGCCAAAGAAAATATTGATCCAACCATCAGTTTTCCAAGCTCGATTCCAACACTAACAAGTCTATTAGTTCGCTATTGAGGTTTATATGCAGATGTTGATAGTTATCAACTATCGATGATTGCACATACAATTTATTGGCAGAACCAATGGTATGAAAATAGATTGCATTTATATTGCATGTAGTTAGTTATAAAATATTCTTGATATGGAAATGCTAATATCATCTTCCAAACTTGGACGTACATGTTCATGATAGCATTAGAGGCGAAAGTATAGAATTGATAGTTCCGTTAGGGATACGGCAGGCATGAAGAATGTTTTTATAGAAGTCGATTTGAAAGCGAGCGGAGGGCAATATTTGTGATGGCACATATCGCACGACCTTCCTTCTGCCAAGCTCCCGTATGAAGGGGGAGGGAAGAATATCAGTGTGGAAGCTGATATATCTCCACTGGCCAGTGGCCAGTTGTCGAGATGTACAATTGTTAGACAGGTTTACTGAAATTCCAATTAGGGTCTCGCCGACATTTCTCACCAACACGAACGCACGGTTGTGGTTGCAAACAATCCCATTTGATTTTGCCGTGACAGCTGCTCGTGGTTGCAAACAAACTGAGTAAAAGTGTTAGTGAGGTCCGAGCTCTATATGACAGACAAAGAAAAAAAAAGTGTGAGTGAAATGTGCGTGTGCGTACACGCTCGCAGAAAGCCTAATAGAAGGAGATGTAAATTTTCAATTCAATACAATTTCGTACGCATTAGAAAGAGTTAAACATTTAAGGTTTGTTATTAGATCAATAGCTTTAACTGTATGAAAGTTTTGACGTAGAATTACGTCCTTCGGTAAGATAGGGGAATCATTCCAAAGTTTCAAATTTTGGACCGTCACGAAAAGAGGTCAGGAAGGAAAAGCCAGTAACTCGAGTATCGAATTTTGAATCCACCCCGTATTATACGTAATTCTACATTCAATTTGCGGTCGTGTCTTTGCTACAACCTTCTACTTTTTTTTCTATTTGATGCAATCGGTGATGATTATATCGGATTGAAATAATACTCTGCTTAACACAATCTGAATAAATCATATTATGATTTCCATTGCTACAATGTTTATAACTTGGCATAACATCTTCCACTGGGACGTTTCCTCCTTGCAGTTTTTTTTCCCCAGCTTTAATTTGTACAAGTTGGTAACTTTTAATTTTTAATAAACTAGTTCGTCACCTGCGCCTTACATTTTAAAGTGACATTTACTTTCATCATGTTTTATGCTTTCCCCAGAAACTAGAAATTAGTTGCTGACCAATGCTTTCTGCAGGTACAGAATCCGTCAGGAATAAAACTGCCGCTGTACGCATAACTGTCCCATATACATGGGAATCCCAGCAAACATGGAACAATTATGCGTATGACGGCAGTACATTCAATGCCCCAATTTTTCGTCCCGATTTGGATGAACTCCTCCTTTGCACGAGGAAGAGTGAGAAAACTACAACTTGTTGATTAAATAGAATTTATTATTTGTTATTTTAATATTTTGCTCTAACTTATATACCTTTCTTATCCTCTGTTTGTAGGTCCGGGGACACCAACGTGTCCCTTCAGACACCAAAGAATTTCACGAAGCAACAAAGCGCGACGCATTAATTCGGTTGCGAAAGGACTTGGACAATCTATTGCAAACCGGCGATGATGCGAAGAAACAGATTTTGCAGAAAGAAATGTGCGGCTTTGAAGCACTTTTCCATCGATTTCTGCAGGAAGATGGCCCTTCCGTGGAATGGGATCGAATTCAAAAGTTACCACAAGATGCTGTCAAGGATTACTCCAGTCTGAGAACGCCTCAGGAATCCGAAATTCGTCAAATGTTGGACAAATTGGTCGTAATCAAATTGAATGGCGGCCTAGGTACTTCTATGGGTTGTCACGGGCCAAAGAGTGTGATTCCCGTGCGGAATGATCTAACATTCCTTGATTTAACAGTGCAGCAGATTGAACACTTGAACAAAACATACAGTGCCAACGTACCGTTGGTGTTGATGAATTCTTTCAATACCGATGATGACACGGAGAAGGTCATTCGCAAGTACAAAGGCTTCCAGGTTCAGATCTACACATTCAATCAGAGTTGCTACCCACGTATCAGTCGCGACTCGTTGCTGCCGGTTGCAAAGGATTTCAACATCGAAAGTGATATCGAAGCGTGAGTATTGTTATTTTAGCTGTGTTTCCTTCGTTTTCCGAATTTAAATCGAATAATCATTCACGCAAGGCAAGATTAGTTTTTTTACTTTAGTATAACTAGTATCTTGTTTATTTTATTGTTTATCTTAGAATTAACTTTTCAAATAGAGTTTAATTCGAAGCTTATATAGGTCTTTATTGCTTCCATCATTTAGTTGAAAACCCTCCGTGTTTTTTCGTGCGGTATTTAAACATTCTTGCCCATTTGTAATTTTACTCCAAACATACGTTGCAATATCCCCATTATTATGATAAATTCATAATTTAAGCATATTTCATTACAAATATCTATTATTCCAGGTGGTACCCCCCAGGTCACGGAGATTTCTACCAATCGTTCCAAAACTCGGGACTGCTCAAAAAGTTCCTTGACGAAGGACGCGAATATTGTTTCCTGTCAAATATCGATAACTTGGGTGCGACGGTAGATATTAACATCCTAAATCGTTTGCTGGGTGATGATCGTCAAGGAAACAAACCAATCGAGTTCGTTATGGAGGTCACTGACAAAACTCGCGCCGACGTTAAGGGTGGTACTTTGATTCAGTACGAGAACAAATTGCGGTTGCTGGAAATTGCTCAGGTCCCTAAGGAACACGTGGACGATTTCAAGTCCGTAAAGACGTTCAAATTTTTCAACACCAACACTATTTGGGCTCGTTTGAGTCCATTGATCGTGTGCTGAATGCACGAACTATGAATATGGAAATCATCGTGAACAACAAAACGCTGGATAATGGAATGCGAGTGATCCAATTGGAGACCGCTGTCGGTGCGGCCATGAAATGTTTCGATGGCGGCATTGGTATCAATGTACCACGATCTCGTTTCTTGCCTGTCAAGAAAACATCCGATCTGCTTTTGGTTATGTCGAACCTGTACAGCTTGAAGTACGGATCACTAGTTATGTCACCACAACGTATGTTCCCCACGACACCCTTGGTCAAACTTGGAGACAATCATTTTAGCAAAGTCAAAGAATTCCTCGGCCGTTTCGCTAATATCCCTGACTTGATAGAATTGGATCACCTTACGGTGTCTGGAGATGTGACATTTGGTCGCGGTGTGTCCCTCCGTGGTACTGTGATCATCATTGCCAACCATGGTGATCGTATAGATATTCCGGCTGGAGCAATTTTAGAGAACAAAATTGTGTCTGGTAATATGCGCATTCTTGATCACTAATCAGGTGTTTCCGTGTCGTTTCTAATGAGGCCCAACATCGTATATCTGCTGTGAGAGAACGCCGACATAAAGCGCACCATAGAAAACATATTTAAAGAGCTTCTTAAAAGCAATTATGTCACCCAGTGTAGCAATAATATGTGCAAAAGTTTTGAACTTTTTCATTTAAGAAACATTTTATATTTACAGGCGAAGTTTCATCTGATGAGAATTAAACATTTAGGGTTTTAAATATAACTTATACATAGATGAAAACAACAAAACAAAGTTTTATTGATATTTTGTTATCGTGTGTAGATTTGTTTATAATTTTGTTTTTAAAGCTTTTGAATAAAATGTTTGTAGTACATAGTTCAGTAACTGTAGCCTGAGTCAATTAATCCGAAATGTCAAGCATTCAAAGTTCAGCGAGCATGTCCGAACTTGGTTTTCCGGCGGAACTGATTAGACTAATACGTGCAACGATGGATGTCTCGAAATCAAGTATCCGGATTGCAGACGAAGTGTCAACCTCGTTTGTAACCTTAGACGGATTGAAGCAGGGTGATACACTTTCGAATTTATTGTTCAACATTGCACTCTATTAGGAGATCTGGCGTGCAGAGGAACGGCACTATCATCACACGGTCGCATATGCTCCTGGGCTTTGCGGACGACATCGACCTCATTAGAATCGATCGCAGAGCAGTAGTGGAGGCTTTTGTCCCACTGAAGAGGGAGACGGCGAGGATAGGCTTAACCATTAACTCTACCAAGACAAAGTACATAGTGGCAGGTAGAGATAGCGGAAGACCTAGTGCTGTTGGTGTTGGTGCTGAGGTAGTGCGTTATGGGGATGTGTTTGAAGTTGTTGAAAAATTTGTTTACCCTGGAACACTTGTGACATGTGACAATTATGTTTACCTTGAAGTGAAAAGACGTATTGCTGCTGCGGATAAGGCCTTTTACGGATTACGTAACCAGCTTAGGTCCCGCGATATGCAGACGGAAACGAAATATGCTATATACAAAACTCGTATTCTACCAGTTGCCCTTTAAAGAAGATCCATAAAGTACGTCACGCAAAAATCGACGATTTTCAACCCCCTCCCCCATTCGTCACACTTTTTGTATTAAACCTCTAGAATTTTTGTATGAATCGTTACGCTGCTCGGAACCTCCCCCTAAGAGCGTGACGTACTTTGTGGATGGCCCCTTATGGACATGAAGCATGGACATTAAAAAAGCGGACCGGAGAGTTTTCGGTGTTTTCGAGCGAAAAGTGCTTCGTACAATACTTGGAGGGAAACTAGAAAATGGTGTGTGGCGCAGACGCATGAATCATAAGCTGTATCAAGTATACAAAGAAGAAAATATTGTGAATCGTATAAAATACGGCAGTCTTCAGTGGGCTGGTCACTTAGTGCGAATGTCGCAAGAAAGAATAGCGAAAACAATATTCAACAGAGAACCAGATATATACCGATCACAAAAAAATTACAAGTATGAAATGAACAGATACAGAGGGATATGTACTCTTCATGATACACTCTAATTTATGTTCCAGCGGTGATTATGCCTATCTCGATATTTTGGTCTCGCCGTAGCGTGATACATACCAAAATTAATTGCCTATTTTACTGCTCCAATTCGCATAAGAGTCTCATGCCGATTTTGATTTTTTATTAGAAATAAACTTAATATTGGTGGTGGCTGGCCCAATTATTACTTCCGGTCTTTTACTATACTTAGTATAGTAATAGTCAAGCATTCGTTCTACATAATACTAATATGGGGGTAAGCGTGGTCAATTGTTATAGAATTTAAAAAGAAAACGAATGCTAAGACCAAGTGCCACTGGATGACTCCAAACGGGCCAGTATAATGTGGGGTAGTCAGGGTTCAACTAAATTAGCTAATAGTATAACTTATTTTGCCACGCACCAATTTCAGTATAATTTGTTTCTACGAATCAAATTCCTAGAAGTTAGGTTTTCAGCATTACTTAGCGCAAGAGAGGGTTTAAACTCTGCGTTAAACTGCATTTTATTCACCGATTCGGGGCGTTATCATGAGTGATCAGCACTCATGGAACACATTGTTTAACGCGAATGTCAGCCGGGTTCGATCAAAAGTGTAAGATTTAATGTAATTAGTTTAATTATTTTTATTTTTTAGGCATCAAACGTTAGGAGCATGTTTTTCAGCGTTGCTCAGCCCAGGAGAGGTGTAAGCTCACAACGATATAGTGTAGGCCGTCCTCGATTGGGGTCCTGTGGGTCGCATGTAGTGGCTGTGCTCAGGGCAGTTAAGTGTTGAAAGCGGTTTCGGGGCAGTTAGGATTGAGTTTTAATATAAACAGATGTAGGATTGAACAAAGTTATAACCTTCAAGGTTCATATTGTGGAGACTATTGACAGCCAAAGCGTTGAGGATAAGCTTTTAGTTAGGAACTGAATTAATTTATCCGATTTGGAATCCTAGATTGAATAGTAGGTATATATGGACAATAATAGAAACTATATACAGTTATCGTTTTATTAAGTATTGAGGATATGTTTTTGGTTAAGTTGAGTATCAGATGGGCATGTGTGATATCCATTAATAAGACAGAATTATTAGAACTGTATTTTTGTCTTTTGTATTAAGATTAATTACTTACTAATGTTTTGCGGGCCGGCGAGTGAAAGCGGCCCAATTCTTTTATCTACCTCTTTCCAGACGACCAGTGATGAAGAAAATCTTATAGTTCCGGTATCAGCAGTGGTATTCATATTCATAACAACCACCGTCAATACAGGAAGTCTGTGTTCACAACGTGATTACTTCAAGGACAATCCCAACATCTTCTGTGAATTGCAGATAAGTATTGCGTTTATATTTTAATTGCACTGAGCTCGTTCTAATCTGATCGATGAATGAATTTACTTGTCACTAATCAATATCATTAGTAAATTTAAATATTCCCGTAGATTAGAAAAGCAAGTGCATATATTTCTATTTTATGGCAACATATCACAACGAAACGGACAATTCGGAGCCTTAAGTAAGATCTCGGTCCGGTTGCATCTAAGGAGATCTTAGTGCACTGCACACCGGACGTGTTGCCCAGTAGACGTATCGCTCAGCGGTATTTAAATACAACGCAGATAGGCTATGGTCAGAGGGTGCGTTGATATTACAAGATTACAAGATTATTAGAAATAAACTTAATATTGCCTTCTGTTTCAGAAAACTGGACAAATAACATACCTAAATTGTTCTAGATGTTTGAAAATTCAAACCTATTTATTTATGTTTCCACATCTTGATATGAACCCAAGAAACCACAATAATATTACGCCAAATCAAAGCTATTTATTTAGCTTATTATTTATTCCTTTGCAAGCATTTTCAAATTTTAATCTCTCAAAAACTTATAAATTAACCCTCATTTCATGCATTACAATGCTTCTTTTAATTTTTTACATGGATTTTTATGTCACAAAAATTATATGACAGTTTGTTTATTTATTTGTTCATATGATACATCAACAGGCTGTATTAGCTCCAATGATGCTTACTTACACCCAAAAAAATCTGCACGTTGTTTCCACCTGAAAAAGTACGTAGATTTTTCCCACCTGAAATTCACGTAACTTTTACCTGATTTTTTGATAGAATTCTCATTCTACGTGAAAATCAGGTAAGTTCTACCTGAGTTTTGGATAGAATTCACCGGTCACGTAAGTTTCACCTGAATTTTTCTGAAGCTTTTGCAGCTACTTGTGCACGTAAAATGTACCTGAAAATTCAGGTGGAAACAACGTTTAGATTATTTTGAGTGTATAATTAATTACAAAAAGCTAGATTACATTATATGGTCAAGTATCTCATTACTCATGGGACTTAGCAGAAGTGGGGGAACCCGGGGCAAGGTCACCCTAACCATTTTGAACTATTTTATGGTAAAAACACCACTAAATCAAACGTTTATCGTACGTAAAATGTAATCCCGCATAGAAATAAATCGTACGCTGAACAGTTAGTATTATAAGTTTTCCATTCCACTTTTAATCATCATAAACTGTATGATACATGGACAATCATATGATTAAAACTTTTAATTACCTGACCATACAAAATTGTTGACGGATTATACATGTTGCAATAATGATTACTAGAATGGGAAATGAAAAATAATCCGAATAGAACAAAATCATTCATGATATGATTTGGGTTGCTATTCACACACGAAGGCAGAAATGAGGTAAATTTTATTTTCAGTGTAATAAAGACATTTCTGCCAACGGGAGTTTTTGTCGGGTCCATTTGAACCAACGGCCATTAGATAGTTTTTTCAAATTTACAAGTGAAAATCATGCAAATACTTATTTAAAGGGACTGAAATGCATGTAAGTGAGAAATAATATACAATAGTGAAGTAAGTTTAATTTTCCATTTTTGTTTGTTCCTAGAAACATCCGTTTCCCACTTCAAGTGAAAATCTCAAAACAGTGTTCCGCCACTGCGCTAGAAGACTCGGCGGAACCGCAAGAATATGAATGCAAGGTAAGAATCTTCTATTATGGATATTCTTTAATATGCAGTGTTCGATGCTTAAAATAATGATACCGATCTAATAACTGAATGGTTTTACGACACATCGTTCCAGGATTCCGGAGCTCTGATGGATACACCAAGTCTCGAGCACAATGAGTCTGGCACGATCAATAACCTTTCAACCAGCTTCCAACTTCATTGGGCCGATGTCAGTTGCCCTTTATGTTATCTCTGGAAATGCAGCGCGACCATTCGCAATAAAAGAACATTTACATTCTTTATTTATAAGACTTGCAGCCCGTGACTGGCTCGTCTCGAATATAACATAACATTTAATGATCATTTAAAAAGATGAAAAATAAACAAATTTAATTTATAATAAAATAAATTAAATCATATTAAGTTAAAGAGCTATATTAGATAACCAATAAAATATAAAGAAAAAAAATGGCTTATTTTAAAAACTGAAAACCCCCCAAATACGTACAATGATGTGTGAAATAATATTATACACATTGTAATAACATAATCATAATATTGAAAGGTTATTGCACAGCTTTTAATTTGGATTGACTGCTGAATCGTTGAAAAAATCATACTATTTAAAGTCTTTATTGAATATAATCATAATCGTAATAATCACTAGAAACAAAAAGCGAAGATAAACTAATGATTCATTGTAAAATTGCTCTACAAAAATATAAGCAAAAGTTGATGTTTTTGAATGGTAACGATACTTAACAACCCATTCAATGTATAATCCAAAATCAAAATATTGTAAAGGTTATCGTAAATATCATTCATCGCATAATAACCGTACAATATTTCAAATGATTCCATAAAAAATTCAACAATGATTTTTTATACTCAAAAAACGATAACTAGAAAAATAGTAGTATGATTCCTTTTTATTCGGGATGTAGATTGCTATCAACGAAACTACATCTTTTATCATATGAATCATATCATGATAAAAGTGAACAAAATATGAACATTTTTGTTGTTGTTTTTTCATTGAAAAAAAAAGGCCCGGAGCAAGAAGGCTACCCTACAGGGCCAAAAAGGACACATATCCTGCATCGCGAGCCGCGGATGTTGGCTTAGGAATACGGGTTCAGGGTGGCGTTTACGGAAGCCGTGAAACCAATCTTTACCGGCCAATTGGAACTCGGTGTTGAACAATTGTTTAATTTTGTTCCTTACCGCCTGCTGGAACGCAAATTTTTACTAAAGTCGCGAATTCACAATGCAAAGAATAGTTGTTTCAAGCAGGGTATTTATACTCTTTAATTGAAAAGTTCTTCTAAAATGAGTATTCTTGTATTACCGTGTACATGAATTAAGTTATATTTATGAGTGCACAAAACGACATTAATTTTGAGTTTGTTTGTACTTCATTATGGGTAGAAATATGTTTATGTGTATGAAACGTAATGAGCGATCTGCGTCATGACGTTTAATATAGGAATGGGCGTACCCCAAAAAAAAAAACGATTCGGATGAATCGTATACACGGTTAGAAAAAAGTACCTAATTTTAGGTACTTTTTTTCTCTTGCATCTCCCTCCATCTTTCCTTTGTTGTTATAAAATGAAGAGCAAAACCACTCAACAAGGGCATTAAAGTGTGGGAACCCAACGTTGAGTAATCTCATGTTTACAAAAGTTGAGTTAAATTCACTCAACTTTTGGTTAGTTTCTATTTAAAATTAAGTATATTTTACTTAATATTAAGTGAATTTTATTTAATTTCAAGAAAAAATTACTTAATTTTGGGTTCCCACACTGAACCCCCGATTTGAGTGAAAAGTACCTAATATTAGGTACTTTTTTCTAACCGTGTACGATTCTCAGACGATCCCCACCAACCCCGTGGCAAGACATGCTTTTCAGCGTAGCGAACATCTTCATGAATATGTCCAGCATACATTTTGAAAAGTACTTCTCCCGAATCGTGCGTTTACAAGCAACTACATTTTATCCAAACTATTGTTGGCTACATATTTTCAAATTATTCAAAAATAATACCAGCTATTATGGGCATGTAAATATAATCCTAAAACATCTTTCTGTACACCATTTATCTCATTTCAATTTCACTATTGAATGTTGTTCGAATTGCATCCCCGGACCATTTCAACTGTGTTGCTCATCACAGTATAAACAATAATAATATCTTTTGTTTGATTCGGAGCGGGAGAACAAGTTACGAAATATGATTTCGTGTAGCGTTTGATTTCACCTATCGATTCACTCCAATTCGTTAGTTTATTATATTTTATCATCAAATAACATAATTCCCATGGTCAAAGATGGAAATCTTGCAAATTATTTCGAAAACAATTTTCAGATTTAACCAAAACAAATAGTAAACAAAACACATAATGTTTATTTTCGTACAATAACAACGGACGGTAATGAGCTACCGTCCGTGGACATGGTGGCTATTGTCAAACCCCTTGTGGTAGTATAGGACGCCAGGGGGGTGATCCCCACCGATGTGTACACTCAGAATTAAGAATAAACAAAAACAGTTTAAATTTTAATCATTTTTGTGATTTGTCGCTTTTAAACATAGCATAGTATAAAAAGTATACTATAAAAGATTAAAATTTATACTATGTCTGATTTGTGCTTTAAAATTTAAAATTGTATTAAGTTTTCTCTGAAAAGTTTAGTGGCATTTTTCTGCGAGGCTTTATGTTCGTTCAACAAAATTAAGGTTCTGCAGCGTTTGGCGAATAATATTCAAATATTCAAACGTAAGTTTATCGATATCATTCTGTTGCAAACTATGTTGATTGTGTTAATTAAACATGAAATATTTTCCTTTTGCAGGTGCTTCTAGGCCAAAGTTTTCAGCACACGAGTTGCGACAGGACGAAACCTGAAATGATCGTATTTATTGGTCGCAGCAGTAATGAATCCAATGATTATCACCATGACCAACACGGAGAGGTTCAAAAAGTGGCATAGGCCACCGCGAAAGCCTGCGGGCGGCGGAATAGATTAAACGGACGCAGGCAAAACCTAACCTGATCGGGTAGAGCGAGAGTCAGAGGACTTAGAATGGTACTTCAAACCGACGGCACTGGAACAGCAGAACCGAGAACCGAGACAAAAACAGGAAAAAATTCTATACGGTAATGCGCTGTATACTCAAGGGAAATGATTCATGGTCAAAATTGTCTGCGATGTACCACGACTCAAGGATACTGGGTATCTAAAGCGATTTACCCAGACGTACAATTCCACTAAGCAAGGCGACGGAGGAAAAAGTCTTGGCCAAGCATAAACACCGGAGCAAGAGGAGATTCTGCGAATGGCGGAGGGAAGTAAGGATTCGAAGCAGCTCGAGGTGCCGCATTATGCTGCCATTTTTGAGTCCATATGATTGATCGCTGCTGAGTTTCGGGAATACGATTGAGCTGGTGAATGTCCTCGTTGTGAAACGATTTCAGCATGTGCAATTTAAGTGCACAACTTTGTCATAATCGTCGAATCTGCTGATCAATATTAGGCACTTCCGTTAAAATATTATGGGACTCATTAACTTATGCTTTTTATGAATAAAATATAATAGAACTGAAATTTTATTAAAATAAAATGAAATGGATTTTTTATTTAATGTTTCTGACAGATCAAAAACAAAACCAAAATCATTAAAACATCATTATACTATTTTCATATACTGGAAAGTTATACTATGCGCTAATAAATTGAATTTATACTATGTGAGTATTGACCAAGTTTAAACTAATGCGGGGTCAACTAGGCGAATAGCCAGTTAGTATGACTTTTAATCTATATAGTATTTATTAATTTCTGAGTGTAGTATTGTCGGCGTAGCACCAAGTTAGAATTCGGAAGTCGGGACTTCCGAACCGAACTTTCTTCCGAAGTTTTATTTGTCAAACTAATTGATGCGTTGTTCAGCGCATCTTTAGGGTAAAATCAGCAGTGATTTAAATCGTTCGGGGCTGTCAGTATGAATATGAATCTGAAACATTTATTTTCCCAGCAGCTGTTTTAGATTCATTTTTTTATACCAGTCAAATGTCAAAAAATAAAACTGGTATAACGCTCCGTTCTATTTTCTGCAGATTTGAACCACGATTGAATCACGAGATTCAAATATTTTCCAATTGTATTGGTGTATGAATGCGTCATTTTATCTACGGATCAATCCACGTTGCAATTACGACGCCTTTATTGGCGCCAACATGATGATTTCATTTAATTGAAAATTTGAAAAACATGAATAGAACACTGCTGGCGAAACCAGCGAGTTTGTTCGATTTGGCTCCAGATTCAAACTAGAATAGTGGTCGAAAATTTGGAATGGAACTGAATGACTCCTGATTTCACTCTTAGGCGAATCCAGCGCAATACTTCCGAAGTTGGATAAGATGCCTGCATCTGGAGAAAAATTCAACTTCGGTATAAAAAAGCGGTATAAATTTATTCCGGATAGATAATATAGGAACGAAATGCGTTCATATTTTATTTATGCACTTGTTCTCGCACCGGTTGTTTCTATCAAGGTTGTTGAAGTGCAATCATGCTTCGCACCGGTGGTGAATATCCGGTTGCTATTGAGGCAAACACGGAAATAAATAAAATCAGTAAAAAAATACTATTTATTTTCAAATCTTTCAGAAGGCGCTCCAACTTTTGTAATATAAATATGTGCGTAATGCATTTTGTGATAATCAGATTAGCTAGACACACATCTGCTAGGTGGCGCTAGCTTATATGCAATAATTTAGTGAGGTGGATATCTCGAGATCTATAAGAGCATCATTATCGGTCGCGAGCATTTTAATCACCCGCGCAGCGCTTCCATTTCTGTTTCGTCATTCGTTTCCGTATCGGTCACTATTTTCGGCTCTCAATTTGGTTGCTGTATTCCGTACCGGTAACGTTTGACAGTTGACAGTTCATCAAATAGCAGCGCTCTTATCGCGCTACCAAATTTGGTCACCTGTCAGTCGCGCTACTGTTACAGCAGCGCGTTTAGTAGTGACCGGTAAAGTGTCAAGTAATGATACTGCGCTGCCAAACGGCTTAAGCCCCAAACGCAATATAACGGAACGGCGACGGAAACGGCAAATTTGACAGAAAATATATGGGCTAACTGTCAAATTTTCCGGTTCCGTCGCCGTTCCGTTGTATTGCGTTTGGGGCTAGAAAGATTTTGTCTTCTACAAAGTTGTTCGGGTAGCCATAACATTTATGATGGAGACTAGTTTAGTTTGGAAATTATACGCATAGCGGCGCTAATGTATGAGAAATAACCTGTTAGGTTTAATATTTCTAAATCCGTTAGAGTTAGAAAGTGGCCATCTTCTACAAAGTTATCCGAATTATCTGTTAGGTTGGTTATTATGTAAGATTTGAAAGGGTAGTCAAAACCAGAAGTTTAGTTTGAAACCGCAATACTCATTGGCGTTCGAGTTGAGTTGAATCGAGTCAAGTACGAAACACTGAAGATGGTCTTACTGTAGTATCTGTCAAAGGTACAACCAAGTGGTGGAATTAAATGGAATTGTACGAACTCGTCTTATGGCAAGTTACTTTGTAGAATACGGCAATATTCTGAAAATTCCAGATTTTGATATATTTAACCTATCAGTTTATTTCTTATACACTAGCGCCGCTAAGCGATTGTGTTTAAAACTAAACTTGCTTGCATCATGACGGTTTTCACCACCCGAACAACTTTTTGGAATACGGCAATATTCTAAAAATTTCAGTTTTCGAAATATCTAACCTAGCAGGTTATTTCTTATACACTAGCTCCACCAAGCGGTTATATCTTAATCTAAACCTGCGTTGATCATAATGGTTTTGACCACCCGAACAACTTTGTAGAAGGCGGCAATATTCTAAAAATTACATATTTTGAGATACCTGACATTTCAGGTTATTTCCAATACACTAGCGCCGCCAAGCGGTTGTATTATTAACTAAACTTACTTTCGTCATGATGGTTTTAATCATCCGAACAATTTTGTAGAAGACGGCAATATTCTTAAGATTTCAACTATCGAAATATCTAACCTTTTAGGTTATTTCTAATTCACTAGCGCCGCCAAGGGGTTGTATTTCAAATTAAACTTGATTTCGTCATGATGGTTTTGACCACCCGAACAACTTTGTAGAAGACGCCAATATTCTAAAAATTCCAGATTTCGAGATATCTAACCTATCAGGTTATTTCATATGCACCTGGGTGCTGCGGATAGAGCCGCTTTTCTGCGCTCAAGCGAGCAGAGGGATATTTTGAAATCACTTCCATAAACTAAATTATTTTGCAGTTACTTGGCTGTCAAACATTTCCCGCTCTTCTAATTTCTCTTTCCACGCTGCACGAGGGCGCACAAATGCGCTAGACTCTACATGACTTTACGATTGTTTACATACATTGATGCTCCAATCAGCTGCTGAATCTCGTGAAATTTCGTAACGAGTCCTTTTTAATTACATTCCCACTAATTTTCCACTCGAAATATAATGTGAGAATATTTGTTACAAAGAATACAAAACTCAAACAAAGTTTATTTTTATTTTTTCCCAAAATAATAACAATACTTCTCAATATTAGATCAGAAACGAACATAACCACAATCTTCAATGTTTGGCTCCGGCACAATAGAAAATTTTGGCTTCAGTTTGACAACCAAATCGATTCTATCCGCACCACCCAGATATGCACTAGCACCGCCAATCAGTTGAAATCCAAACTAAACTGACCTCCATAACAATGGTTTTGATGATGAGTACCCGAACAATTTTTCAGCAGACGGCAGATTTTTTATTTATGGGTTACTTTATATTTCCGTGTGATGGTTTGGCAACGGTTGGAGCGGGTCGCCAAATTTGCCAACTCGCTATTCACCGAAGGTTGCGTTTACATTTCCCAAACCCGTTTACCAACGACCGGTGCGAGTTCACGTCATGATAGAGGTTGCTATTTTGGCTTTATTTACGCACTGGTGGGGATCGTCTCAGGGGTGATTTAATGTAGAATAAAATGCCCAATAATGGACCCCCTAGTAGCGAAATGTTGCTCTTTTTGTCATAAGGAGTAGAAATTTTCAACATATTAATTCTATTTGATATCTAATACCATGTTCTGCATCTCCTCTTCATGATACATATACATAAAACACTCAAATACAAGACGATATTCGTAGAAATTACCATTTTTAAGTCTGACTGAATTCGCCCTATAGTAGACTCCCTGGGGGTCCATATCCAGTATTTTGCGCTCGATAATGGCGGCCTGGTGAGTGCCTTTTTGACATTCTGGAGGTAGAAAATATTTACATATTTCAATCAATGCAGGCCTCGACTCATTGCAAAACATTGGCACTCACCCGGTATCAACAAACAAACGAATTGTCAAATATTTCCTTCACGTTACACATGGGTTTGAACTTTCATCATTCTTTTTTTAAATAATTTTATTGTTTTTTCTAGGAATAGTAGAAGAAACAGAATAATGTTAATAATGTATAAGATACACTGGGGGAAGTGGAAAAAGGGGGTATGTGTAAAAATCGACTCGAAAAATTGGAATTGTACATACTTTACAGTTTTTACCACATCATAACATTATGCAAGAATTTACTTTGATGCTCATACTAATACTATGTTGAAATTTGTATAATACATACACTAACACGGTTAACGCTTGAACTGTATTTTTAGGTTCCGCGAAAAGTTGATTTTTGCATTCATAAAATCAATTCTCATTTGGACCAATTGCCCCTTTTTCAAGTGAATTTATATCACAGGTGACCATTATAATACAATTAAAATAATCCCATTCAATTGGTAGTGGTTTGTACCAAGAAAGCAAATAATTCAAAGATTTTACACTTACCCCAGGTATCAAACACTGCGGGGGAAGTGGATAATGTTTCATTTACGCAATTGTTTCTTCCCTCTAGGGTTTATTTCGATAGCTGTGAATCTTAATATGTTCCTTCTTTGTTATCATTATGATTCCAGTGGTGATTGGACTAATATAAATGAGAAAATGCGTGATTAATCCACCTATCGGTATTGATGCCTCTCACATGTTTTACATATGAAAAAAAATGTATAAGAAAGTTAAAAATAGCACTGATAGGTAAATATATTATATATTAAATATATTAATATATTAAGAATAGCTGATAATTTTGTACGTGCTTTGCGCACACACATACATACAAATACGCACATTCTCAATTCGTTAAACTAAGTTAATTAGTTTATAAGAAGTCCCATTTTTCCTTAAGAAAGTTCATCTTTTTTGAGAACATATAGATTTTATGTACACTTAGTGTTCGAGAAGGCAAAACCAGCCCTCCCCTAGCTATTACGAGAATTCCTTGAGGATCTATTCCGTTAAGGTAATGAAATTATTCCACAAAACATATTCAGAGCAATTATCGTATAAATTTTAGTTATATGTAACTACTCATCACTACTGAAGGTCAAGGTAACATGGGTTTTCCACTTACCCCATCCCACTAGGGTAAGTGGAAAAACAACTCCTAATTTTAAAATCTATTTCCATAAATTTCAAGCGACCAAAATGGTATGAATTACCGCACAGTTGGTGCAAAATTGACTGTTTTTGATAACCCATTTTGATTGAACGCATTTGGATCATTTAAACTGGTTTTACACTAATTCAAACATGCACTATCGATTTTTCCTTTTCCACTTCCCCCAGTGTACCTTATAATCAGTGATTTTAAGGGAAACGAAATCTGCACACAGACACCTGGGTGAGACGATATCCAGGAATGGATTCATTACGCTCGACTTACTGAAATCAAGCAATACTTTAAGAGGACTTTTGAACATTATGGTCACTGATTTGCATGTACTTAGATGACTTAGACAGACACCTCTAGCATTTCCCTGTATTTCCCATGCTCATCCACTTATTCATCTTGATCAACTTGGCACCACTAGATTGTTACAGGCGTGTAACAAATAATTTATGATTACGGCGGGTAACAAACAAATCATTATTACGGCAAAATAGAGTATTGTTAAGAAGTTTCAACTTAATTTTGGTTAAACTGGCAAGTTTGAAAAAGGTGAAGTAAAGAATACGTTGGGAAGGTCCTTGACTATTCCAAACAAATATCATATTGTGAAGTTGATTTACGAACTCCCAACGATTGTTTTATATTGATACGCATGGTTCAGTCGATATATGCGCGAGGCGCACCATGTTCGATTACATTACATATTTGGTTGCCGAGTGGGTGACGAGAACTATTGATCCAGTTCAAGTATGCAAGAAGTGGAAAGCAATTATTGGTTTGGGCGGGAAGTTGTTTGTGAAAGCTTGGTGTGGCAGTTGATGTGAACTTGCGAATCGAGAAGCATCAAAATAGTAGAATGGGCATTTTTAACCTAGAAAAGCACATTTCGGTGACGATTGAATTGAGTTTTATTTTCCCAAATGTCTAACCGGAAAGTTTCAGAAGTTCCGAATCGGAACTATTGTGGTCAAACTAGCCTCAAGTTTATTCACGCAGCTGAAGTGCAGGTGAACGGTCATAATGGTCCGCGTATTCGAGGTTGCCATTCCGTAGTCATTCACGTGCCTCTGAATGGTGTATCTAGCTACGTTGGTCCATCAAACGGAGCCCCCCGAGGTCCACGATCTGAACCGCCTCCAGAGTCGTAATCATATGCACTTCGGAATTATTAAACCTGCTGCCGCGAGCCCCGGCTGAACGTGTTTATCAAACCCTTCCTAACATTGATACGGCCATCATTGGGATGCTTACAAAGCCCCGCGGCTAGTAACATAGACCGACGCCAGTGAATTACCGATCGAGCCCTCCGTTCTAGAAGTTGCAGTTATGCTAGAAAATAAAATAAATTATTAACAAAACTCCATAGGAGAATTACCAATTACTTGAATAATACAATGGAACATATTTGGCATATTATATTTGTTGATAACAGATGAGTGGCAATATTTTACAATGAATCAAGGCCTACATTGATTAAAATATGTAAATATTTTCTACCTCTTGAATGTCAAAAGGCACTCATTCTGCCGCCATTATCGAGCGCAAAATACTGGATAGTCGACACTTCATTTGATTTTCATGTCCCGTTTCGGGACGTTCTTCTTCCCTATTATAGGAAGATCCATTAATTACCATTAAGAAGATCCATTAATTATTAATTAGCCCCTCCCTCCTATGTCACACTTTATGTATGAATCACCTAAATTTTTTGTATGGATTGTCAAACTTCGGTCAACCTCAACACACGTTCAGTTCGCGTTCGATTCAAGCGACTTGTTATTCACTTATTGTGTATCCGGAATAAATTTATACCGCTTTTTATACCGAAGTTGGATTTTTCTCCAGATACAGGCAACTTTCCCAACTTCGGAAGTAGTGCCGTGGATTCCCCTAAAGATGCGCTAAACAACGACTTCCGAATTCTAAGTTGGTGCTACGCCGACAATACCTTGTCTAAACGTAGCATAATGATTAATTTTAGCTGCCAAAAAATTAGCCAGAATAAATCGATTCAAAAAATCGATTAATTGGGTTTAAAAAATCGATCCAGGAAAAAACGGATCGAGATCGCCCACTCCTAGTTTAATAATGTTTACGTTTTGTCATTTGTGCTCAGGTTTTGTGAATGAAACTTTCTTCACTGGATGATGTATCATCGTCAGCAGTTTTCCCGGTCGAGTACGTGTGAAATTGTTTCCTGAACGTGAAGAAATCCCGGTAAATTGCGGTTTCAAATCATTCGTAGTGGTGGTCTCGTTGTAACTGCAGGGCTTATTATTCGGTCGCAGTCAAAAAATATAGAAAATCGAGTAATTCTGTGCAATACTTCCATTTGCTTATCGCGAAACATACGGCATATAGGTCAATAGGTGCTTTTATAAGACGATTGAAGCTGAGTAGTGCGTAGCATCAAGTGGATACTGACAAAAAGTTCACCAGGAAGTGATTGTGGACTTTTAACATAAAGAAGATGAGTGAAGCAGGAAAAGAAACGAAGAAACAAAAAACGGTTAGTGAAACACAATGTTGATCGCAACTTTTCATTCAATATTAATAAGTTCTATATACCAACCTGATACCAACTACTATTTAAACTACTTACTATCACCACTATAGGTGATATCCCAGCAATAGAAATTTGTAATTCGTATAGGACATAGTGTGGTGCGTCGCGACCCCCCAGCCTGTGTATGTAATCTTATGGAAGGTGGTCGCGACTCCCCAACTTTGGGAAGCTATGCTATACTGCCGTGAATCGCATATTTTGTTCCATATGAATAGGAAACCCAGCAAAAATGGGACAGATATGCGATTCACGGCAGTATAGGACGATTAAAAAAATGTCACGGGTTTGGACAGCAAGGCAATTTTAAAATAGCACAAAATGTCGATTCTGAAACTAATCACCCGAGATAAATATTCTTTCTTAGAAAAAATATGCACAGATTATGTTCAGCTATAGCTATAGGATTTTAGATAACAACTGTTTATTTAATTTACAGATCGAGAGTTTTATAACATGCTACATGCTACATTGTCTTCTACAATTTTCCAACTTTAGTATCGGAACAGTTTACCGCCACTATAACTCCTCCTTCCATACTTATTCAAATCCAACATTTCTCTTCCAATCAACTAAAATAATTCAGGACAGAATTCATTTTGAATTGTTGAATTGCTGTTCAGGAATCAATTCGCAAAAATATTGGCTTGTTTATAGTAAAGATAATCTTTTTTCTTCTCTTCAAAATACGTTTTGATTTACTGACCGGTTGCACAGTCGTTTGTAGATGACTTTCTTTTGTTTGCTACTGAATAAATTTTGCTAAGTTGCAAAGGCCGACGGAGGTTCTTCGTAGCTTAGTTGGCTGAAAAAACACCAGTCTAGCGTATTGAGGTTCGTAGGTTTGAGTCATATCGAAGGAAAGTGGTTATCTCCAATACATTTTCCAAATCATAATCTGCCACGTAATGTACATTCTTGAGCAACACATGATTAGGACCGAAAAGCCAACAATGTTGAACCGAGAAAAATGAGATTCACTAATTTAATTCAGTGATTCATGTAGAAACTCCTTTCATTACCAAAAACATGTCAATGCTATACGTAAATGGCTGTATTATAACTGCAAATTTAGATTTGAAAAACCATTCCAAATCTACAAATTTTCATGTAAAACAAAAATCGCGCCGTTTACTCGCATTACCGGCTGCACATCTGGCTTTTAAGCCGTTTGCTCAAAGCTAGTAACATCAGCGGATTTGATTAAATTTGTTAGTCAGAGTAGTTCTGCTATGCGTTATATTGAAAACCTAGTAAGAATATGAACTAAAAACAACTTGAAGCCAGATTTTCTAATTAAACAATATAAAGTGAAGGGCTCAGAAATTAGAGCAAAACACTCTGCATGGTAGCGGCACCAAACAAAAAACTTAAAAACCATTATGGTGCAAAAATAGCATTAAATGTGCTTCTTAAGAAATATCAAGAACGGAATTTCACCTAGCATGAAGAATTATTTGCAAGGTAATCGTATATGCAAGAAAATCAAAAATCATGGTTTTGGTTTATAAGTCACATCTGAGTTTTCAGAACATTGTAAATTAATGTCAAAGTGTTGTGCTCCAATACCCGGAAAATAGTCAATAAACTTTGATTGAACCGAAGTTTTATTGGATATCTCGAAATCTGTGTGGAATTCAAATTGTTCGGATTGGGACAAAAAACCTCGATGTAGCGTTGGTAATACGCTCAAAGCTAAAATATATATATATATTTGGTGATTTCATATATAATCAATATAAATTCAAATTCAATTTTTACAATTTTTAGTTTTTTTTTTCAAGTTAAGTAAACAAGTCAAAGTGTTCGACGTAACCTTTTTTTTCAAATAATGTGTGCAGCAAATGTTCATCATTAAGACAAACTCATTTTAGAATAAGATTATGTCTTTTTGGACTTTCGATAGATATTCTCAAGCCCTGACCTATACACAAACATCATACAACGCAGCACTATTGTTCGCCTATAATATGCATATAACATGACAAATCGAAGCATTATAAGTTTAGGGAGATATACACAATATAAATGTCTCCAATCTTACATTCCCTGAAATCAGTGCACGTCGTAATCGCCTTCACCTTATAGGGGTAGTAGGGGTAATATGAACATACGTGGCAATATGAGACACCCTCAATTTGAGCTTATTAACAAGTTTTATGTAAAAGTTATATTATCAATTCTAACATGTAAGGTTTTGAAACGAAACTGATTAAAATACAGGTCAAAAATTCATCACAATCAAAAGATTTGTTAAATTTGAATTTTGTACATAGAGTAGAGTGGGGCAAGAGTGCGCGTGGGGTAAGAGTATGGTTTCGATTTTTTGAAGTAATACAAAAAGATAAACTAGCAGCACTGCATCAGTTTGGCAGGTATTCTGGCCAACTATTATCATGTGTAATTGTAAACGATTTGAATAAACAAAGGAGATATGGAGTTAGATAATTTTTTGGTCATTTTGCTAAAAATAATTGGGTTACCGCAACTAGTGTTTCATTACCATATATACGTTCAATCAGGAAACGGAGCAACTGTACCGCGCTAATAACACACGAAAGTTCTATGAGAAGTTAAACCGTTCACGTAAGGGTCACGTGCCACAGCCTGATATGTGTAAGGACATAAACGGGAACCTTCTTACGAACGAGCGTGAGGTGATCCAAAGGTGGCGGCAGCACTACGAAGAACACCTGAATGGCGATGTGGCAGACGAAGATGGCGGTATGGTGATGGACCTGGGAGAACGCGCGCAGGATAGAATTCTACCGGCTCCGGATCTCCAGGAAATCCAGGAGGAGATTGGACGGCTGAAGAACAACAAAGCCCCTGGGGTTGACCAACTACCAGGAGAGCTATTTAAACACGGTGGTGAGGCACTGGCTAGAGCGCTGCACTGGCTCATTACCAAGATTTGGGAGGAGGAAGTTTTGCCGCAGGAGTGGATGGAAGGTGTCGTGTGTCCCATCTACAAAAAGGGCGATAAGCTGGATTGTAGCAACTACCGCGCAATCACATTGCTGAACGCCGCCTACAAGGTACTCTCCCAAATTTTATGCCGTCGACTAGCACCAACTGCAAGGGAGTTCGTGGGGCAGTACCAGGCGGGTTTTATGGGCGAACGCTCCACCACGGACCAGGTGTTCGCCATTCGCCAAGTACTGCAGAAATGCCGCGAATACAACGTGCCCACACATCATCTATTCATCGACTTCAAAGCCGCATATGATACAATCGATCGGGACCAGCTATGGCAGCTAATGCACGAACACGGTTTTCCGGATAAACTGACACGGTTGATCAAAGCGACGATGGATCGGGTGATGTGCGTAGTTCGAGTTTCAGGGGCATTCTCGAGTCCCGTCGAAACCCGCAGAGGGTTACGGCAAGGTGATGGTCTTTCGTGTTTGCTATTCAACATCGCTTTGGAAGGGTAATACGAAGAGCAGGGATTAACACGAGTGGTACAATTTTCAATAAGTCCGTCCAGCTATTTGGTTTCGCCGACGACATAGATATTATGGCACGTAACTTTGAGAAGATGGAGGAAACCTACATCAGACTGAAGAGGGAAGCTAAGCGGATCGGACTAGTCATCAACACGTCGAAAACGAAGTACATGATAGGAAGAGGTTCAAGAGAAGACAATGTGAGCCACCCACCGCGAGTTTGCATCGGTGGTGACGAAATCGAGGTGGTAGAAGAATTTGTGTACTTGGGCTCACTGGTGACTGCCGAAAATGATACCAGCAGAGAAATTCGGAGACGCATAGTGGCTGGAAATCGTACGTACTTTGGACTCCGCAAGACGCTCCGATCGAATAGAGTTCGCCGCCGTACCAAACTGACAATCTACAAAACGCTAATTAGACCGGTAGTCCTCTACGGACACGAGACCTGGATGATGCTCGTGGAGGACCAACGCGCACTTGGAGTTTTCGAAAGGAAAGTGCTGCGTACCATCTATGGTGGGGTGCAGATGGCGGATGGTACGTGGAGGAGGCGAATGAACCACGAATTGCATCAGCTGTTGGGAGAACCATCCATCGTTCACACCGCGAAAATCGGACGACTGCGATGGGCCGGGCACGTAGCCAGAATGTCGGACAGTAACCCGGTGAAAATGGTTCTCGACAACGATCCGACGGGCACAAGAAGGCGAGGTGCGCAGCGGGCAAGGTGGATCGATCAGGTGGAATATGACTTGCGGACCCTCCGTAGACTGCGTGGTTGGCGACGTGTAGCCATGGACCGAGCCGAATGGAGAAGACTCTTATATACCGCACAGGCCACTTCGGCCTTAGTCTGAATAAATAAAAAATAAAAACGTTCAATCAGGTCAACATTACACCTTTTCGATAACCTATCGTATAACGTACTTTATGGTGCAGAACATCAATCCGGTTGGTTTTCCAAGAAGTCAAAACCATTACTTGAATAATTTTTGGGACTGTGGGGTAAAAGTACGCAGGAACCGATGGGGCAAGAGTACGCATATGAATCTTCAAGTTCTGATGTCAAACCCGTATCTCCGGCCGAAATAGGACTTCTTCCAAAGCGTAAAGATTCACAACTAAGAAAAAAGGGACATAATTCGAAATTATAACAAGTTTTAGGGGTCTCCAGTAGCCTTGCAAGCAAAGCCGTAGGATTGCCAATCCGGAGATGGCGAGTTCGATTCTCGGTCCGGTCTAGGATGTTTTCGGGTTGGAAACATTCTCGACACCCTGGGCATAGTGTATCCATTGTACTTGCCACACAAGATACATACTCATGCAATGGCGGGCATAGAAAAGCTTTCAATTAATAACTGAGGAAATGCTAATAGAATACTAAGTTGAAAAGCTAGGCCAAGTTCCAGTTGGAATGTAGAGCCATTGAAGAAGAAGAAGAAGAAGAACAAGTTTTTAGGATAAGTTGAAGTAATTCGGTGTTAGAAAGGACTTAGCGATCCAAGCGCTGAAGCGAAATAATGAAATTGTATTAGGACTTGTTGTACACCTAAACATAGTACGAAAACACAATTTCATCTAAATGATAATTTTATTTAATCAAAAGAAACATTAATAAATTACGCAACGTTTATCTTATCTGGGAGGGGTTGCGAGATGTATGACGATCCATATAATTTTTAGAGGATTCATAAAAAAGTGTAATATAGGGGGAGGGGTGATGAAATAGCCAAATTTTACGTTACGTGATTGGTGGACTGTCTTTAAGGAAAATTCCTTTGTATACGCCACGTGAAACCTGATATATATTTTTACCTCTGTAGTTTTTTGTATATACAAAAAACAATGGTCTTTCGTATGAAAGTGCACGTTTTTAGGACCCCCCTCCTTTAAGAGTTACGTAATCTTTAAACATTCCCTAAAATATGTTCATTAAACATCAATTAAATGTTATTAACTCTTATTTGTGTTAATATATATTTAAAGCACATGATTGGATAAATGCGTACTCTTACCCCACCCGATGCGCACTTTTACCCCACCGGTGGGGTAAGAATGCGTTTTTCACTTGTCTTGCAATAAGGGTTCTACTAAAACGAATCTCAATAATTTCAATATTTTTTCCACTGGGTAACATAAAGGAAGAGTATATGAATCATCGACACTGATTTGATATGCAGAAGCTTGCTTTATAAGGGCCACATGATCGATTGAAAACTAAGTGCGTACTCTTGCCCCACTCTACTCTACATGTTTGTACTGATACAAATTTGAATTTATTAAAAAAAACTTTTTTTTTCAAGACCGCTCTCTGTGGGGCAATATGGGCGTACCTGCACAGAGCAAGATATTAGGCCTTAATATGCGAACAATTTCAATTTCAGCTGCCGAATACAAGAATATTATCACAATACCGGATAACTAACAATACCACATTACTGCGATTGGAACAGAAAAAATGACCATTGACCAATTGAAATGTGGCTGTTCACACGGTGAAGAGTGGCAAATCGATTCGGTCCGCTGTTGTGCGGTTTATTAATCTCATTTTATATAGATTTCTCTAAACCAGAGGTTCCCAAACTGTGGGTCGCGACCCCCAGGGGGGTCGTGGGCTGTTCAGTGGTGGGTCGCGAAAGACAAATCTTAATTCATAATTTTGTTACTATTTTGTCCCACAAATCTATTCCATATTTTGAATTAGGATCTAACTAATGATTGAATGATTAAAGCACAACAAACCTGACGAGGTCAACGGCCTTTTTTTGCTATACGATATTTGGGCAAGTAGAAATAAGTCCTATACAATCCAAATATAAGCCCCGAACCCAATCCAAAACTATTCCAAAATCCAATTCGAATCCGATCTAAATCAAATCCAAATCTATGTAAAATCCAATCCAAATCTAATTCAAATCTAATCCAATCCTAATCAAATTGAAATCCATTTCAAATTCAATCCGAATAAATTTCAAATCCAATCCAAATCCACCCCAAATTCAATTCAATCTATTCTAATCCATATCCAATCCAAAAAAATTGACGAATTTTTGACAAATACAATGATGGGATATAAAGCAATTTCTTGTAATTTGTCCAATCTAACGCAAACTCATTTTTATCTAATTTCACAAAATCAATGCATTTGGTACCTAGTGTAAATAAGACTACCAAATTTGTTAGATATTCATTGCAGTTCAAATGCAGTATTGAATGCAGTTCGATAACTGTAACGCAGTATATATATATATATATATATATATATATATATATATATATATATATATATATATATATATATATATATATATATATAAACTATATAGTCAAACGGTTGAGCAGCGCAATGCAACTGTCATTGATTTGCATTTCTCATTCTCACTATAAACTCCACAGAATTGTGGCCTGACTCCTAGCACCGATAGCACCTGTCCACTAAAAGCAGCTGGAGTTTGTTTACTGGGCATAATGATTAGCCGATCTTCAACTTCCCTTGCTTCATGACCTTTTTGACTTCCGCGACTGGTAACTTATGATAGGGTACCTGCGTGCCAAAGGGATATCCTCTTAGACGTATAGAGGTCTTCCTGACCTTTGTACTGCACTGCTCTCTGAGGCAGAGACGACGTTGTCCGATCTCGTCCAGTTGCGTGCACTGGAGGGCCAGCTTCCTATAGTTCGTACCGCTAAATTGCGCTCCGCGTCTCAGAACCAAGATCATTTCACTTCGTGACTCCGCGCCGAAAGCTTTTAGGCTGCCAGCATCGATTTAAGGAATCCCCGACTCGCTAAACCGTTTCCATTGCCGCCAAGCCCATCGTCCTTTCGGTATGCTTCAAAGGGAGCTAGTGCACAACGCACCCTCGAGGTTAGCTGTGTGTCTTTGCAGCATCGAACATCGTTGCTCGTTTTTTTAGAAGAACGCCATGGTATCGTGCCAGTGCATTGCCGGCTTTCCAGGTGGCCTTACCACGCCCTATGTCCTCGGAAGGTGGGAAGGGTCGACTTCGCGCCTGGTTCCCTCTGCACGACTGGTATCAAAAATGATGATGCCGCGTGCACCCCAAATTGACCTCTCTGCGATAGGGCCTATTCGCCAACGCACAGCGGTACTTGCCGACGCAGTGCCTACGCCTGCCCCAGCCTGGACGAGGACCCTTCCTCGGGCTCGGAACCCGCCGGGTTGACCAACGCCGCGAAAGCGACGATACCATGTTGTTCTTCGCGCGGACACTTGTTTGATAAAAAGGATCGAGTTCGACCACAGGGCACCGGTATCCGCCTGAACTAGCCATTCGTCGAGTCCACGCGCCACCTCCACCTAGGCTCCGAGACGTAGTGTAGCCGATAAAACGGCGTTCCAGCCAAATTCATCTTTACACATCCTCCGAACTAGGTTGACCGAGGTAGTGTCCAAACCACATGTGGCAAGCATGTGGTTACGCATTGTGCGAAAACGTGGGCACACGAACAACACGTGTTCCACCAGTTCCTCTAAACCTGCGCACACCGGACACTCGGGCGGGGCTGGTGTGTGTGTGACGTCAAAATCATCATAGGAGATTTGAACGCTCAGGTTGGCCAAGAGGAAAATTTTAGATCGACTATAGGGAAGTTCTGCGGGCACCGGCTGACATCGGTACACCTGGAGATTACCACTGCAAACAGAATCACAAATCGACCGCTTTCTGATTGATGGACGGTACTTGTCGACGTCAGGACATATCGTAGCGCTAACATCGACTCTGACCATGGTGATGGATAAACTGCAACCAAAACTATCCGTCATCAACAATGTTCGGTACTGACGACCACCGCGGTACGACCTGACTGAAGCAAACCCTCTATCGCCACTGCATACGCGCAGCATCTCGAGGCAGCGTTGCCAGAAGATGGTGAGCTCGATGGGGGCCCTCCTGAGAACTGCTGGAATACAGTTAAAGCAGCCATTAGCGACGCAGCGGAGAACAACGTCGGGTATGTGGGACGAAGTCGACAAAACGATTGGATCTACAAAGAGTGCTGACAGATTCTGGAGGAGAAGGTACCCGGTACCCGGCAAAACGTGGAACGTTATAGATGGAAGCGGAGACATTAGACCCGGAGGAGAACAAACGCTGCCTGGAAGAAGCGGAGTGCGAGAAGATGGAATAGCTGTGCCGTTCTCAAGAAACACGCCAGTTCTATCAGAAATGTGCCGAAATGTGCAGGGAAAATGATGGGAGCATCTTTACGTACGAACGTGTGGAAATCGAAAGGTGGAAGCAGCACTACGAGGAACATTTAAATGGAGCTGAGAGTACAGGCAGTGAAAGTCAAGGCAGCGAAGGATATGACTACGTCAGTTCAGCGGACGATGGAAGCCAATCAGCCTCACCTTGGGGGAAGTTGCCATCCAATAACTAAAGACAAATAAAGCAGCAGGTAGGGATGGTTTCGGAGCTGAACTCATCAAGATGGGTTCGGATGGCCGCTTGCCTGCACAAACTGATAGGGAAACTGAACAGCTACTCGAGAAGTGGAAGGAAGGGGTTATATGCCCCATCTACAAGAAAAGCGACATGCTGGAGTGTGAGAACTTTTGAGCGATCACCATCCTTCATGCCGCATACAAAGTGATATCCCAGATCATCTTCCGACGTCTGTCACCATTAGTGAATGAGTTCGTGGGAAGTTATCAAGCCGGCTTCGTTGACGGCCGCTCGACAACGGACTAGATCTTTACTGTACGGCAAATCCTCCAAAAATGACGTGAATATCAGGTCCTCACGCACCAATTTTTTGAAGATGGCTAGAGAGATATTTTCTCCGCCATTGGATGCATCCCAACCACTGCCCTAGGCACGGTGCCACCGGATCAAAGAAACAACTGGAATGATGGCGAATCCGGGACCGTTAAAATGATCCGGCTCTCTAAAGTGAGTGAATGATTCGTGGATCATTTTTCAAACGATCCGATTCACCAAATCAGCAAATTGCTTGACCAATTGTAGAGAAATAATAAAATTAAAAGTTCATTGTTTGTAATCCATATGCTTGTAAACAAGAAAGGGTGAAGTTGTTGTCAGTAGGGGTGGTGGGGGTTAATTGGACACCCTAAGAACTGCTGCTGATTATCAAGTGGCTATCAAGAAATTGCATTGTTCAATGCAGGTGTGTCGAAGCTTATCTTATTGGTTAAAAAAGCCTGTTGTGAAAAAAATTTGAAAAAATATTTTAGTAGGGGAAAATACCTATTCTTGGCAGTCATTCGCCAAATTGAATGATAAAAATAATGAATAATTACACTAAAAAACAGGTCCAGTTCAACTGGTATACATTTGTATGCTCTTTCTTTGATGGTTGGTATTCACTAAATATAACAGCTTTTATCACAAACTCAGTAAATTTAATATAAAGTATCAGGTTAACGTTTCTTCTGTTGGCATAGCAATTTCTATTATCAGCAATGAGTTTGCTCCCTTTAGCAACTAGACATGGAAGTAGAAAACTGGTAATGTATTGGTGCCAAATGCTGGTTGTTTATATCCTCCAGTAGTAAAATTCATTCATATTAATCGGCCGCACGCTCATCTCGCTTCACTCAATTTTGGAACAAACTTTATTGTTTATCAAAACGGGTTTAAGGCAAAACATGAATTTTTAGCCTTGGCATCAATTTTATGTCATGTAGACAAATAGGCAAAAGCATTTAAACACATTGTAAAACAAATTTAGCCCTTATGCGGCCAACAAAAAACAGACGTGAATGGCAGATAGGGTACCCCAGATATTGACCGTTTAATAACTTTTACCATTTTCAATCTATTTGAATAATGTTGGCCATTTTAGAGAAGGGAACTTATATGCTTTTTGTTCGCTGCCAAGATTTACATTTTTTGTCTTTTGTAATGCCTTAGAGTCTTAGAGTCTTAAAGTTTTGTAATGCCTAAAGTCTATCAACCAGTTTCAAATAAACAACTTGCTCTTTGCGGTCCTTACATGATATGTTTGTTCCATAAAAAAAATCATGGTGGTTGTGTACAAGACACGACCGCTCGACATAACTACGTAAAACCAAATCTATACACATAAGAATGATTTTTTGTCTGTCTGCCCTTATAGACTAGGAAACGGCATGAACATTTGTATGTAGAGGTTTTTTTGGAAACGATGAAGATTCTTATGATGGTATTAGACCCATACTTTTCTGGAAGGGGGACTCCCATACAAATGAAGTACAAATTTCTGCTTTAATCGAAAATTAATCTAAAAAATGGAATCCAAATTTACGAATTTCGAATACTTAACCGTCTTTTAAATAATGTAACAAATATATAATTAATCAGTTTCAGGTGATGCGAAGCTCGTCAGTTCTGGTAGTATAGTATATTAACATTAACAATATATTCCACCTCGTGAGTCTTCATATGTTGAATAATGGGCAGCACTGTCCTATCCAGCCGCTGGAGCCACCCCATTCTTACACTACGTTTCACAATTGAATAATAAATAATACCCTAAAAGTAGGCAATTATTTATGGTTGAAATGCGCTATGTAGGAACGGGGATGGTTATGATTTTTTTGATGAGCTTGGAAAGTATTGAAATTGCAAAAGGAAAACGGTCCTGTCAGCCACATAAGGGTAAAAATACTACGGTGTTGCTATCACTTTTGATATAATTCATGGTCTGCGAAAAAATCTGAATAGAAGCATTTGTATTTTAACACTTTTTTTTAAATAAATGCCATTGCCGGATTTTTTGTTCGTATTTTTCCTAAAATCAAATCACGAAGAATTGTGCGTGGTATCTTTTTAGCGTGTGTTTGATATGCCCACAAACACATTCTCCCGCTCTATTCCGAAGTGTGCTGCTGCCAAAGAAAACGATAACGAATAGTCCCGATTTTATTTAGTGAAACATAGAGCAAATATTGCATAAATTTGCTCTTTGTGGTGATAATCAAGTGGTGATAAAGTGTAAAAAGTAGTGTACGTACTTAATTTGTCGTGTCAAACGCAATAAAGAGGAGAAACAGGCGATCCAAAAAAGTAAGTAACAGTTTGCTTTTCGTGCGCTGCTTTCTTTGGCAATGCAATAATGGCAAGGATTTCGTAGGTGCAAATTTGTTTCGGTGATTAACACATCAAATCTTGTTACTTCTACACAAACAACTTATTTAAATGAAAGCTTAGACTTGAAATTGTGTGATTGAATCAAAATTATGTTCATAAATAGTGTATGTTTGCTGGAAAACGCAAATATTGTTGAGGGTGCCAACAACTGTCGCACCCTGCCAATGCCGTATTCTACCCTATGTTATTTTGATCATTTAAAATTAGTCCAAAAAAGTTCAATTTTGTTTTGGGCGGGGTAAAATGGTCAGGCGGTGAACAATATTGTAAATAAAGCAAATAAGTCGATCAAAATATTTTAAACCAAATACATATTCTCAATAATATTCAAAATGTTACCCTTCGTTTTATCACAGACAAGCAGACGTATCAGGCTTGGTCAAAATGATAGGACGGGATTTTTTTAAATATTCAATTCACCATTGCTCAGTGAAATATTACCAGGTTCCTTTGGTTTTGGCATGGTTCGCCAGGAAATTCATCTAGTTTTGAAAAATGGGTTAAAAATCATGTTCTGGCCGCAGGAGAAATTCCGGATTATTTGAGGGCGTGTCAAAAATGCTAGATTTTGTGCGCCTATATTATTAAAATGGATAAAATGTTGGCCCTTTCATTCATTTCATTTCATTTAATTTATTTAGTTAACATTTAAACAGATAACACTGAATCAACAATTTGACGCCACAATGCACGGTTCGAGGCCGCATCTCTCCATCCTCGGATACGCCCCACGCTCGCCAAGTCGTTTTGCACCTGGTCTGCCCATTTCGCTCGCTGCGCTCCACGCCGTCTCGTACCTGCCGGATCGGAAGCGAACACCATCTTTGCAGGGTTGCTGTCCGGCATTCTTGCAACATGTCCTGCCCATCGTACCCTTCCGGCTTTAGCTACCTTCTGGATACTGGGTTCGCCGTAGAGTTGGGCGAGCTCATGGTTCATTCTTCGTTGTTGGCCCTTGTTATACTCTTTTACAGAAACTAGAGCTTTTATTGAGTTGATTGATATATAGACATCACAGATCGGATGACAATCATCTGAGATATGGATGTTTCCATGAACGAGGTGCGTTGTATGGAAATATTCGCTCAGGAATGTAGAAATTGTACGAAAATGTATATGTGGAGCGTAAATGACCAGATCCCCTTTTTCTTCACCCCTGATTGATTATCCCACTATCAACCGAATCGATTAAGGTTGAAATTTGAGCTAGTTTATCTCCATTTCTCTGTCAGAACATTGCTCAAACGGGCTTGGTGGTCATATGGCTACCGCTTCTGCCTCATACGCAGGAGGTCGTAGGTTCAATCCCAGGCCCGTTCCATTCTCCTACTTTGTATCTTTTCATATATTTCTCATGTTCTAGCAATCGCTTTCATACCGTTTCTATCTTCTTCTTTCTATCTTCTACCTTCTTTCTTGATTAGTTCTAGCAGATAACTGTTAGAATTCGAAATGAGCGAAAAAGTTCGTTTCGACATCCAATTAGATAGAATACTACACCCACCCTTTCATTACTATCACATTGGCAACCCGTTAACCAAGACGAACCTCTGCCATAAAAACCTAACCCCCAGATTCCAATGAAATTCCGCAGGAACTCGTGGCGAGTGCAGAGGTGTTCTCGGCTTGCAATGGGCGAGTGACTGCATCATCAATTCCTTCCCATCCCCGATGACCGTGAGGACGTGGCCAGCGCCGTTATCGACCTTCCAAAATACTAGAGCTCTCGGACTGTGCACATTGAGGTTGGAGTGCAGATCCCATGCTTCCATCTATTGGTTCCCTGTGCAATTGCGATTGTTCTGGTCGATCACGGAGTAGCAACTACGAAATGCACGGTCATCATGCTAAAAATAAAAATTTCTCTGTCAGAACATTGCTCACTTTACCCCTAGGCGACATAACCAATTTACCCCCATAGCTACATGTTTTTCAAATAACACCTAAACTAAGAAAAAAGTTAAAAAACTATCTTACACCACCCAGTTCTGCTTCATAACAAGCAAAATGAACGATGTGAACGATATTTTGGTTTAGAACTACTAACTCCGAGTTTTCATGGCTTAAATGCAACAGTGCTTAAATTACATCAAACAAGCATTTTGCGAAAGCGTGCATAATTTTGCTAAAATCTAGCTGCTAAATAGATATTTCATTATTTGAAATAGCTCGGAGAGCATGAAATGCTTAATTTATGGTGTAGCATGGAAAATTATACGATAAATCCATAAATAGGGGATAAACAAGCCGTTACCCACTTTACCCCACCTGTTCACTTTACCCCCGCTACCCCTACGGTTCAAAAGTGTGAGCCTGAATGACGAACGTTTCACTATTTTGCATTCTTCTTGCGTTTGGTCTAAGGATCCGATCCGCATGAAAGATCCGGATCATTGTAATGAATGACCCAGATCTGATCCGTTCATCAAAGTGATCCGTTTTGTCCATCTCCAGGTGGAACAGAAGAATCTGCATGGGCGAGATTGCTGCTACACTGCACGAGGGCGAACGAAGCACTACGTACCGTGCAAATTCAAGTTTTGGACACTTAAGCACTTTGTTATGAAATCAGTCTGTTAACACACATTTTGAGGACAATCCTCACGGCATCCAAATTTAAAAGTACTTGCGTTTTCGAGGGCACACCACTCAATACGGAAGCAACGCATAACTGTCATTTTGCGTGAAATAATAAAATGACAGTTGTGCGTTGTACGTGATGAACTTATACTCACTAAATAAAAAATCACGGAATTAAAGTTAAAAAAAAATTGTGCCTTGCTTTTGTATTGAGTGATGTGTCCTCTAAATCGCGAGTACTTTTAAATTTGTATTCCATGAAGATTATCCTTAAGTCTCATTGTCCTAATTACCATCACAACCATAAAATATATCGCTTATCTTTGTATTACGGTTAGTTAGTACGCTTTCTGTTTTATTCAAACTCCGCTGCTTATATTGTATTCATATTTCGGACACAACGTTTCAAACTTTGGACATCAAATTACACAATTTTGAAAAGATCAATTGCAAATAATTATCACTAGATAGCTCAGACTGACATTCAATTATTTGTATTAACATGGATTACTAGAATGGAACTATCCTCAATAAAGCTAAAACTATGAGCCCTTTCGATTCAGCTGGATGAAACATTCTAATGAAATGTTTCGGAAATGTTTGCCTCCTATACAAACTGGAGTGTCCGAAGTTTGATTATGTCCGCATTTTGATTTTCCACGGTAAACGGGTGCGAAACAGACACATCGCGATTTTTCGGAGGAAGGCGAGTCCGTGAAAAGACGGAGCAACTGTACCGCGCTAATAACGCACGAAATTTCTATGAGAAGTTAAAACGGTCACGTGTTACAGACCGATATATATATATATATATAAGGACATAAACGGGAACCTTCTTTACGAATGAGTGTGAGGTGATCCAAAGGTGGCGGCAGCACTACGAAGAGCGAGTCTTCCGGGTCCGAATTTCCATAAAATTCAGAAGGAGGCGGGATTAATGAAGTTTGCTTGGTCAGCAAGGAAGCAAGCTTGCCCGTAACCCATGGTGTGCTCTATATATCCATTCGCTATGTAGCAGACCGCCTATTCCGCTTTATGCTCAAAGGGGATAACGCCATATTCTACACAGGCAGCAAGAGCCGGGTATGTAGAGACGTCTACTCTGGTCTGGTTCACACTTAAACACGAAATTTTATTTCGGTAAAGTAAAATAACGAACATGGTCGGCAAAGCTTATCTTAACTGAAATCTCGTTGAAAATTGACAGGTTTCTGACGAGCATCGGTATTTCACGCTGATTGCAAATACTCGGCAACAAAATTTGCCAAAGCGACCGGTAAACTTATTTCTGACCGAAATTCGGTGAAGCTAATCTGTCAAAATTTTACTTTTCTATTCAATTCAACACGATTCAGCATGTGTTTGAAAATGCAGATAAAAGCAAACTTTGGAATATTTTAATGTAAGTACATGTAAATATTGTCTATACGGAACAAATTTATACCGCTTTTTATTAAAGAGGCTCGCAATCCTTCTTTCAAGAGGTTCGAAAGCTTCCCTTCATCATTCTTTCAAGAAGCTTGGATTCATACAGTCAAGAGACTCAGAAGCTTTTTAAGTGGCTTTAAAGCCGCATTTCTAGAGGCTCGGAGGCCTATTTTCAAGAGGTGTCGAAGCCTACTTTTATAGGCTCGGATGGCCTCTTTCACGGGCTCGAAATTCGCGTTTCAAGAGGCTGCAATCGCGAGTGATCTCATTTGCTCGCATGAGTGGTTTACTTGCAACTTTTGATGGAGCCTTTAACACAACGTCAATTGTAAGTTTAATGACAGTGTTGTAAAAATTGGAAACTATAAATCCTAATGTGTTGTGCAGAATACAAAAGTATACGTTCTAGAGTGTTAGTATTTAATAAGAAAATGCTAATCGACCCGCTAATATATAAAAAAATAATTAGCGAATGATCGCTGTAATCTTCTCAGAAGACTACTGAATATAACAAAACAATCCAGGGGCCGTTCACTAATAACGCATTAGTTACGGTTGGGCGAAGAGGAAGAATTGCTATTCTCTTACGTTTCATACGAAAATATGTTTGCAAAAAACTGGTTATGCAAGCGAGTTAAAAAAAATAGAAAAATACCTAACGCAATCAATGAACCGCCCCTTCAGCATTATTGTTTCTCTTTTTGATTATCAATATTTATTTAATTAGGATCTTTCATCCTAGCTATGCTCAAGTAACTATAATAATGCTTAAGCAGCATGATATGCATATTGCATATCCTTGAAGAATACAAATGGCACCAAATATATATTGAACGAATCAATATACCTACATCTAAAATATTACCAGTAAATTTTATGCCTGCGTTTACTGGAAGATCTTGAATGTATGGATTGAGCATCGGGGATTTTTTGGCAGTCATTTTAGCAACTTTAATAATGAAGGTTTGTAACCAAGTAGATTTGAATTAGAGATGAACATTCTTTACTGACGATTTTTACCACTTGCTAGGAAGGCTGCTTCTCGTTGGGTGAAAATAAGAGAGACATTTCTTTGTCTTTGGGAATCATGAAAATAAATTGATTGATCAGATTTAGGGTAAAACGTCCTATCGTTGTGGTATGCTCTAGTGCAGCGGTTCGCAACCTTTTTCTTGAGAGGTACCCCTTTGGTGAAAAATGACAAGAAGATGTCGATAAGAATTTTGATATTGATATTTGATATTTGATTATTGATATATGATATTGATATTTGATATAGATATAGTATTTTGATCTGTAATATGATACCGAAAAAGTATTCTTTCAACTCGGGAAGTAGAAACACGTGATAGTGTTGAGAAGATTCACAACAGCTGATCGATATAGGGAAGAGTGGAATCAAACGCACGTATCAATCATGAAACTTCAACGTAGACATCAAAATCAGATAGTATGTAGAATTCTAACTGTTTATGCAAAATACCAATCAAGTAATTGCCTATTCTAAGTTTTATAATGGGCTTTCTTCAGTAGTGCGTTATGCATCATCCCCACCTTAAGCATTGTTTACGTTTTGGAAAAATTTCTTTGAGAGTGTCGCGAGCAGTGACGGGAAATGTCAAAAAAATGTCGTGGGATTGCAATTACTAATTTGTTAAAAACTTTTTTCAGAAGTTATGACAAGTTTTTACTATTTAATGCTCAAAAGATCCTAAAACTTTGTCGAACAGATCATTATTCTAAATACAAAGTCTAACCCATGAGAGCGAAATTTAAAAAAAATGTCACGGAATGTCATGACATGTCGTTTGACACTAATTCGGCACTCACGCCGCCAATATCAGATTTAGATAAATGACCTATTAGAATCAATAGCAATAAAATTCATCACATTCAAGTAGGGGAATTGTTCCGTTTCCCATCTCACTGTACATATATTCATCTCATCGCAAAACAGAGAAATACAGCACCAAACTTGTCGCTTCTTTTTGCTAACATGCGTGCTCACTGCTAAAACAATCACAAAAATAAACAAATCAAATACCTTTGCTTTGTATTTTGATGGGAGCTATGAGATGAAGTGCCGAACCGTTCCCCTACATTATACACATTTTATCAAGATTTAAAAATTGTAAGTTTTGCTAACAACTTGGCTTATAGCCTAAAATTAGGCAATAAACTGATGATTTCCCCCGATAATCACCTGGGTGCTGACAACCGAAATAAGTAACCCTTTTGAAAAGTGAAAACAATAGTTAAATTGCGACCGCTACGGTGGCATTCAATATTGAATCACAAAATAGAGTAAATTTGCTTTACAAATACGTAATGCGCTCACCATTTCGATCGTTTTGAACACTTGACAAATGAGCAAAAAAAACTTGGGTTTTCACTTGCCAAAAAAAAATGTTTTCTCTGTGCTTCGAAAATGAGCACAACAAAATCGTGCTTACATAGCACACGTATGGCAAATGTTAAAATGACCATACCTGTTTTGTGTCAAAAGTTACGATGGGGTGCCGACAACCGACCACCTTCCCCTACTACATCAACACTTCCTTTCCCTCCCAAGTTACGGTGAAGATGGGCGCGGTCAGGAGTAGTAATCCTCATGCTTTTGTGATTTTTATCCCAGATTGGAATTTGGAATCAAGGACCAAACCCACCTTGATTCCTGATAGCAATCTGAATAAGGATTTCAATAGAAAAGAAAAACATGAGTGTCACTAGTGTCCAATCTACGAAGTGCACCGTAATTATGCTATGCTATGCTATGCAACACTGCAACCTGAAAACCTTTTCAGTTTTGCGAGCAAAAAATTTGCTAGCTGCACTAGCAAGCGCAATCTTGTTTCTTTTGTTTCTGAGTTGTAAATTTCGACCGCTTATCAGTCACACAATGCACAATGGTCCCAGAGTCGAATCCAGCGAGACAACAATATTTGCGCCTAAACTATTAGTTGCAGATATATAGTGTCTTTGGGAAACAGATTTCATATTTTTTGGAGATTTTTTCATATGTAGAGAAAATTATGACTTCCAGCAATGCACATCCATCGTATGTCTGCTCCAGCTGTGCATAGAACACTTCTTTCTCGTCATCGGGTCTCCCTTCGTGTAAGAAGTGCACGTTGTGGATGCTATATAGTTGAACAAAAACGAAGGCTTATCGGAGGCGTTCGCACTGGTCAAATTTCGATTCACTGCCACTAGTACAAACTGGGAGTGGTTGGCTAATGTTGTCCTCTCTTGAACCTCTTCCTATCATGTACTTCGTATTCGACGTATTGTTGACAACTCCGATCTCCTTATCTTCCCTCTTTAGTTTGGTCCGTCTTCTCAAAGTTAAGTGCCATAACATTAACTTCTTCTATTACTTCGTTTTACCCTCTCCAAAGCGATGTTACATAGCAGGCACGGAAAGACCACCGCCTTGCCGTAACCCTATGCGCAATACAAAGGGACCCTGAAACACAAACTAAGCACATCACCCGATCCATCGTCGCTTTGACCAACCGTATCAATATATCCAAAAGCTCATGTTCGTGCATCAACTGCCAGCTGAACTCGATCGATGTTATCATATGAGGCTTTGAAGTTAATGAACAGAAGATGTGTAGGAACGTTGTATCCGCGGCATGTGTGCAATATCTGGCGTACAACGAACACCTGGTCCGTGTTAGAACGTTTAGTCGTGAATACCGCCTGATACTTCCCACGAACGCTCTTGAAATTAGTGCTAGTCTACGGCATTAAATTTGCGAGAGTATCTTGTAGGCGGTGTTCAGCAGACACACGACACCTCTCATCCACTCCTGCAGCAAAACCTCCTCCTACCAAATCTTGGTGTTCACTCCTGGCCAGGGATTGAATCCTAAAGAGAAAGAGTCTCTCACTTATCATCTCTGTATACATATACGATATGTAGCATACCGCGAGACTTTTTCGCAAGCTGTCATGATAGCGAACTAATTCGGGAGGCTATACCCCAAGATAAATTTCTTTTAAAAAGCTCCAAATGCGGGGAGCACTGGCTCTGATGATGCATTTCAACTTTAATTTACAATGTTATAAAAACTCATATGTGAATATGTACGTTATGTGGAAGATATTGATTTGGAAAATGTATTGGATGGAGGTAACCCTCCTTAGCCGTTCGGTAAGACGCGCGGCTACAAAGCAAGACCATGCTGAGGGTGGCTGGGTTCGATTCCCGGTGCCGGTCTAGGCAATTTTCGAATTGTTTCGACTTCCCTGGGCATAAAAGTATCATCGTGTTAGCCTCATGATATACGAATGCAAAAATGGTAAGGGGCCGTACACATATTACGTAAGCACTCATGGGGGCAGGGGGGGTTGGTCAATATCTTACGCTCCATATAAATAAAAAATCATTTGTATGAAAAAAATCTTACATGGGGGGAGGGGGGTCGAAAAACCCAGAAAAATTGCTTACGTAAAAAGTGTACGACCCCTAAACTGGCTTAGAAACCTCGCAGTTAATAACTGTGGAAGTGCTTAATGAACACTTAGCTGCGAGGCGGCTCTGTCCCAGTGTGGGGATGTAATGCCAATAAGAAGAAGAAGATTGGAGGTAACCACTTTCCCTTCGATGGGACTCGAACCCATGACCCTACAGTACGCTAGACTGGTGTTTTAACCAACTAAGCTACGAAGGACCTCCGTCGGCCTTCGCAACCTAGCGGCTACTGAACGAGCTCGAGATTCCCAAATTGGACGCAAATCACTCGCAATCCATTTCTCAAGTCAACACTTCCACATGTGTATAATACACGTTCACATTAGAGGAGCGTGAGTAGGGGAAGAGGCCCCAAAACGCCCCCCCGATGCAAAACGCCTTTTGTGGTTTCCGTCATATTTACCGTCATTAAGATGGCCGTAACAAAACTAGATCTAAAATTATGTAGGTTAGGCGAAAAAAGTTTCAAAATAGTGTATGGGAAGGTCGGAAAAACTGAAAATTTCCACATTTTGAAGAAACATCTAACATTTTGGCGAGGCAGAACGCCCTAGTGGCGCTAACCTACAATGTACTTGCGTCTCCACGCACTATCCATACCAGAATGCTGATTCGCCGACGCATGGTACTTTGTTCCCTAGTAGTTGCCAACTAAAAGGCGTTTTGCCTCATGAGTTTTCCGGCAACACAATATCACCACTTTTTTGAAATGTGAATATTATCAATATGATTGAGATTTTTGTCAATTTTTGAATGGCAGCAACTAGCTATCTTGTTTAACTGTTGCATAATGTAAACATACCCATGAATAGCGTTACAAATAAGACAATAAATCAGTGTTTGCTTAGCTAGGGCATTTTGCCCCCCCTTCCCCTATTTAGAATGTCTGGCGGCTACACACATTCTTCATCAGCAACTGTACTAATCTAATCAAGTGAGGGTGTGTAAGCTATTTGCCAGTCGGTCGTCAAGCTCAGACCCGACCGCATTGCGTAGGCAAGAGCACGCAACTCAGGTTCAGTTCAATCAAAGTTTTCCAATCAAAGTTTCCTATTTCTCTTTCTATGCCTACGGGAGAAGGAGTGAAATGCATTCTTAACTCCCCTCCCGCTGGCTTTTCCCGCTCAATAAAAGATAAAAAGATAAAAGATTTCTGGAGATGAAGCCACCCGACTTGGACGTTAATTTACAATGTTATGAAAACTCATATGTGAATATGTACGTTATGTGGAAGATATTGATTTGGAAAATGTATTGGAGCTAACCACTTTCCCTTTCCCTGGATTACGAGTGATTTGACTATGCGTCCAATTTGGGAATCTCGAGCTCGTTCAGTAGCCGCTAGGTTGCGAAGGCCGACGGAGATCCTTCGTAGCTTAGTTGGTTAAAGCATCAGCCTAGCGTACGGTAGGGTCATGAGTTCGAGTCCCATCGAACAGAAAGTGGTTACCTCCAATACATTTTTCAAATCAATATCTTCCACATAACGTACATATTCACATATGAGTTTTCATAACATTGTAAATTAACGTCCAAGTCGGGTGGTTTAATCCCCAGAAATAGGCAATTAACTTTGATTATACCATTTCAATTTGTTTTACACAGCTATGCAGTAACCAACACGAAAGGAGCGAAAACAAAGCGAGAATCACCATTTTTATGTGGAGGCTGCCTAACCAATTCTGTTTTTTCGCACTTGAATAAAAGTTTGAAAAATTTATTATCATGGCTTGTTATGATTCGGAACAGTTTTTGCCTCTCTTTTATCATTGTTCGTTATCTATCCTGGCAGTTGGTCAACACAAAGGCTTTGTTGTTTTTTAGTCGACCAACACACTATGGGGAAAAGGATGGCCATTAATCGTTATGAAATTGTTAATCATATGAAAGTATATACCCTAGATAAGAGAATCGTAAAATATTGAAGCGTTATACCTATTCACTCATCAGTAAATGGAAAAATGAATTATAAACACTAGTAAAACTTTATAATGAGTGATTTGATTGCGCATATTTTCGCTTTTACGAGAACGCTGCAATCCAAGTTTTCTTAAAAATTGTGTTTTTTATTCTATATACCTCGTAATGATTAGAAAATGAACAATGACAACTAGAAATATGTTTTTTGTGTCACACCCAGTTGCAGCGCAGTCTTGGGTTAGTCTTGTAGCCGCCCAATGTTTGGCCGCGGCATTTGACTTCGAGTCGTGGTGTATATCGTCAAGAGCTTGAAGAGCAATCATGCTTAACTGAAATAGTGGTCGATTTGGTCTTCCGTTACCTGGTTAGGTTACCTCCCTGTGATCTGGTCGATAGTCTTGCTGGAGGTAAGGTGCTTCGGACTGCCACTTCGCTGGCGGATGCAAACTCTATAAATTGTTTACCTTTGTCAGATACGGCCTGCGGACTATTCGCTCCGATTACCGGTCGGATGTCCACGTTCTACACTTCCTGTCCAGCAAATTTCCTGTCGTGGCGTGAAAGTTGCCTGTCTTGCAAAGTTCCATGTTTATTATATCGATTCGTATTAGAGGAAAATGGGGCAAGACTATTCTACAAAGATCACCGCTTAGGGTGGTCATCTTGCCCCACTTTCCCCTATCTCTTATGTTGTTCGAAAAGATTAAATTTATAAGCATCTTAGGCCTGCGGCACATGGTGTCTTTGATAGGGCCTGTTTGTGGACACATGAAGCTTTTTATAGAAGTTCAATAGAGTCCACTTTCAAAACCTTACCATATCCTAGGCAAGCTTTACAATTCGTAGTGACCGGAGGAAGGGTCGCCAAGTCCTCTAAAGCATAGTGCCTGCTGCTCTTTTTAAGTATGTAATAATACCAAATGACTGTCGAAGTGATATGACATGTTTTATTATGGCAAATCGATATAGCCGCTAAATTTCGTGACTCACTAACTATCAGTTCACGACTCTCAGTTTAGGAACAAGTGCTATAAATCCGGTAGAATGTATTCGGCGTTTTAAAATATGCATACCGCTACTTCTTGGACTTTTGCTCAAAAATTTCTCTATACCTACCTGAACTAAATTCAGAGCCAGCTTCAGAATCATTTGAGTTACATAATGGCCCAATGATTAAATCGATGCTAGTACACGATATTGGATTGACATTGTCTGACACTATCGGAGTTTGGCGACAAAACTTACACTTATGGGAGCGAAAAACATAACATAGATGCTTTTCCAGGTTATTTGACATTCACGTCAAATCATGTGTGAGATCTTAAACATGCAGCTGCGTTAAAATCAATCAAAATTAAATCAACAAAACCCAGTTAGTCGTGTACCAATATTGAATTCAAAATAGTCTTCCTATTGGAATCTACTGTTTTCCGAACACACTTTCAAAGTTTGTTGGTACTGCCGTTTACGTGTCGTACAAGTGTGCAGAGTACATCGTCATGCATTTATCATTATCGCAGATTCCTCGAGTATATTCTTTATAATCGACCGACACATAAATGATGGATTCAAGCTGCTCCATGAATGAGCGGCGAGTGCTACCATCGAGCAGCTGACATCGCGATTAAAAGCTCCGCTCGACAGCACCATCGAAGTTAGTCGTCGAAAAGACACCGTTTAGAGAAAGTGTACTCTGTCCGCGCGTAGTGTACTGTGTGCAGTTTGCTGCAGGGCTTGATCATTTGATCATTTTTAAATGAGATTTTGATTGCTTTCATCTTCGATATTCATATGGAACTCTTTACCATAAAACACCAATCATTACTTTGTGCGTTATGAAAGTTTGTCCTCCCATAATTGGGTGTTAAGTGTTTGGTCGGTTCGTCGTTCCATTTGTTCGCCTGGGAGTGCTAACACGTCGTTGAACTTTTGATAGTTCAACTGCCGTTGTTGAAATCTGCCGCTCATCGTTACATCGCATCGGTTTATTTTATTGTTGTTTTCAAAAGCTGCGCATCAAAAATCGTCGAAGACACCGACAACCAGTGTGATAAGAGTGAGAGTTTTAACCCCGCACTTCTGTGTTGTATATGCATACAATCCATCTTGGGTTCCTGACTCAGTTTAGGTCAAGCAAAGCATGATTTGCAATTTTTAGACATTCGGACATATGAAATAATAATTGCTATTCGCGGAAGTCAAGTACAAAAGAGTGAAAGGAGTAAATACAGCCGACATGTTTGTCAAACGCAGAAAAGTACCCAATGCTAATAACAACGTGATTTTAAGCAACGTTAACTACGAGAACGGCCAGGTGGTTAAATCACGCTGCAGCAAGCATAAAGACTGCGATGGTAGCACAAGTGAGGTAATTATATTGAGCCGTTTTTGCGCATTTATACTTTAGTATACTCGTTACGTTCATAACACTTCTATAGTATGATGACCGGTTCGTAATGAGTAGTAACGTGCCATGAGCTGTTTATCATTAGAAGAAAACTTATGTAAATGTATCAAACTAGATATGTTTTGGGATGCTGGGTTTTATATGAACCAAGTCAACTTATTACTTATATTATTTCACTGCCAAACTTTATTTTGTTACCGCAATTAATTTACTTTTGATCTTATATTTTTGCAAAAATATTTTCGTAATTCCAATTCGAATTGACTTTTCCCTTTAAAAACTGTATCTCTTTTTATTGTTTCAGTCGATTCTTTGGCTTATTTAAGGTCAACTCTACCGAAGAGCCCATATTTTTTAAGCCTCTAACTATTTTAAAAATCGAAAACAAAAGCGAAACAGTCACGTTTTTGATTTTTTGTTTTAAATTTTGAAAATACTTAGAGGCATAAAAAAATATGGGTTCTTTGGAAAAGTTAAACTTAAAAATAAAGTAAAGAATCGATTGAGTGAATAAAATTGTTTGTCGATTCGAAACCAGAATACCTTCTGCGTGGTTTTTACCACTGTGCTGCCGAAGAAATCCGCCTATGTTGTTAGTTATTCCACTCGGCAAATAATTCAACATCTTAGCTCAACTTGGCATTAAGTGATTCACCATGGCTGTAAATAGTACACGCTCTTGTTGGTGTGATTGGTATCACTGGTACAGTTATTTAAAACGTATCTTATCGTATCTTATGGTAATTGCAATATATTGTGGTATAGTTATCATTTCTCCATATTCGTGTATAACTTTTACCAAAACTGAAAAAAGCAATTAGGGACACGGCAGGTATTTCCGTCCATCGTCGTAGGGGCTAAAACCCACGAAAGCAACGTACATTTGCTAGAACTCCACTATAGCAGAACGTTTCTCCTGAGCTTATGATTTGGTACGTATGAGTTTTACAAAAAAGCGTCTCTTTTATTGGTTTTCGAGACTATGACGAACAGACGAAAATACCTGCCGTGTCCCTATTTGTAAATTCAAAGTTAAATATGACTGTGTCATTCAATCAATTGTGAAATTTGATTAAAGTTGGTCCATCGTTAGTGGGCTTACTACACTCAGAAAAAAACTGCATATTTCTTATATATGTCTTGAAATCAAATTTTGATCAGTTGGTTTTGCTTTTACAAAATATGTGCGGTGCTTATAAAATCTTGTAGATCCAGTCATTATGAATTTCATATGCAAACGGATTACTTCCTAAAAGGGTAATGGGATGCACATACAAATTATTGAGATTGAATCGATGAAATTTCATTATTTTTGCTAATGTTTTTTTTTTCGTATTGCTGTAGGCAAAACCTAGAAAAATAAATGATAATTACACGATTGAAAAAAAGTCAATAGATGTTAAAGATGCAGAAAGTTTTAGCACTGTTGTAGTCATAGACGCGAATCATTCTCGTTTTCATCCAACAGATCAAAACTTCTGACGTGCTTCGAAGAAAATTGTACATAAGCCTTCGCCCGATTGTAGCTTATTTCCAACGCTGTCCAATCATTATGTCCGTTTCGCTAGATACCAGGTCCTTGTTCATAGATTTGAACTAAAAAGGACATAGGGATATTGCGACAAGGAACAAATAACTAATTCGACGAATTCATGTCGGATTCTTTGAATTGAGAGCGCCGAAACTTTTACATAATTCCACATTGTTTAGCCTTCAAAAATCTGCCACATATTCTGCAAAAACAGGATAAACACATGAAACGGGCTTACATATGTGTAAAAACAGGCCCAAAACCGGGTCCGCGACGTTGGGCATAAGGACGTTAGGTATAATGGACTTCAGGCATGACGGACGTTAGGCGTAATGTACATTAGGCATAATAGACATTGGCATAATTCTGCCTTCTTTATGTCATGGGCTGTTCTTTGGGTCATTATATGCCTAACGAACATCATGCCTAACGTCCATATGTCTAACGTCCTTATGCCTAACGTACTTGTGCCTAACGGGGTATACCCCACAAAACCATTGCACATAAAATGTATTACGAAGATTAATGGTTCAACAGTTTCATTATCTGCTGTTTGCATTAAGCGCATTTGGAATAAAAAATTTTCCCACTCGATGACTTCTATGCGAGTTTTGCACATGCATTTTATCATGCGATTAATTTGAGTGACCTGTTTGAAGGGATATCTTAGATTTAGCTTACTGGTACAGACCATTTGCGTAACTCAGCTCCAAACACACAATTCAATGTTTAGGCTTCTTCTGAATAGATTTCTTGCGTTGAAATTGAAATATTTGAAAAAATAATAGTTAACCCCGAAAACAGCACACGAATACTAAAAGAACTATTCATAAATTAAGTAATGCCGTAAGGGTAGGGAGGGGACAGACCGAGCATTACGATTCACACAAAAAATAAACCTTTCATACAAAAAGTGTTACGATCGGGAGGGTAAATTCGCCAAATTTAGCATTACGTGGCGTTATTGGTGAACGAACCTAAACTTGTACTATTGTTTTGGACAGAGTGTATGTAATTAAGAGTGGCGACATGTGCCTCATTTGACAGGTCTCCTGCTCGTTTGGAACACGATTTTGTATGGGAATGACAGATGAATTTTGTTATAATTCTGACAGGGTCGCCACTCTTAATTACATACGCTCTGGTTTTGGATCGTCCGTTTTTCCTCTTTCAGAAAATTGACCCAATTTGAGTTGAGTCAGATGAGCGTGAGTTTGTCCAGTGATAATTATAAGGGGCCTTTCACAAATTACGCAACTCTGGGGGGGGAGGGAGGGGGTCAGGCCGAGCGTTACGGTCCATACAAAATAATTAAACTTTTCATACAAAAACGTGGGGTAGGGAGGTGGTCCAAATTCATCAAATTTAGCGTTAAGTAATTTGTGATAGAACCCCAAACAAACAGAAAATGGCACTAATATATTAACAGAATTCATCTTTAATGTCTGGTTGCCATTACAGTGTTGTAAAATGTCATTTGCATTCGTTTGTATAATTTTCCCAGAACTTTCTCAGAAGGTAGCTATCAATTCATGATGTATGACGAACTTATAGCGCTTAAATGTGCCTACAACTTTGTCTAACAAGACATTGCTGTAAATATGTAATCTGAGGCGTGGGAGGCAAAATGTCATTCAAATGACATTATGTCAAATGACACGTGACATTTTGGAGAGTTTTCACTCTCCAGCCTCAGATGTTATATTTAGAGCAATGTACCCTTGGACAAAAATATAGCCCTACTCAAGCGTTATGAGTACATCTAAAATTATGGATTAAATTTGGTTTCTAAAGAAAGTTATGAACAAATTAGTCAAATGAAATGCAGATGACATTTTACAAGCCTGGTTGCCAATGAAAGCATTTTCGTTGCTAATTCTTGCTATTGCTATTCTATTTGATTTTCAAAGATATCTGACATGTTACTTTTGAATTTAAATTACAAAGTTTAATAGCTCTTATATGCATTGAGCACCAATAATCAAGGAAGAGGCTACAAATGTATACCCTTCCAACTTCATCGGTGTTTTGGAGAAAATATTCATTATTTTAGTCTTTCAATTTGGTGACATTGCTTCGGTATTGAGTGATGTGCCCTAGGAAATGCGAGTGAATTGAGTTTTGGATTCCAGGAGGCCTCAACAAAAGTTTTATTAATCGTTTATTTGGAAGGGATTAACGACAGAAAATGCACAACAAGAGATTCATAATGGGGTACTTAAGACAAGGAGATGGGCAGACTATGGTTACAGTATTACATCAGCAACTTTCATAAATTGGTGGACAAGGAACATGTACTCGCGATCAATACCCGACAACACTTCTCTAGTAGGCTTTTTTCTTGTTGTCTTCGGACCCGGAAATGTTCAGTTAGCGTAGATCTGGGGCCACGATGCTCTTCACACGTCCACACGACATGATCAATGTCCTGGTAATCCTCGCCGCAAACACAGAAATTCCTTTCCGAGAGCCCCACTCTGAAAAGATGTGCATTTAAAGTGTAGTGATTGGACATTAGACTACACATGGTTCGAATGAAGTCTCGTCCCATATTCATTTTTTTTGAACCATGGACGCTTCGACACCTGCGGCGAATTGAATACAGCCATCTTCTCAACTCCCCATTTGTCCATTTCTGTTGCCAGCTGTTTAAGGCTTCCTGACGAACTAATGTGAAAAATTCATCGAAGGTGATTTTCCGGTCGTGAAACGAAAGTTTTGTGTGTGTCTTTATAAGAGAGATATGCAGCCCTCGGTTGGCTCATCTCTACAAGGAAAGTTGAAAACTATATTAAGGTTGAATGAATTCAATTTCATGGAACGTAGGGACACGGCAGGTATTTCCGTCCATCGTCATAGGGGCTAAAACCAATGAAAGCAACGTACATTTGCTAGAAATCCACTATAGCAGAACGTTTCTCCTGAGCTTACGATTTGGTACGCATGAGTTTTACAAAAAAGCGTCTTTTTTATTGGTTTTCGAGACTATGACGAACAGACGAAAATACCTGCCGTCTCCCTATACTTTATTAGAATACAATCGGTTCCGCTCGATAGACCACCAAGCACGCCGTTATCATACTCATAATATGACATTTCTTGTAACTTGTAAACCCATGGTGGGTAATTTGTCCAAACTCGTTTATCAATTATCGGAAAAGACCCAATCGCCTAAAATTAATCCTGTCCATGGTGGTTTTCATTGGAGAGTTTAATTGTGTGATAACATGTCATCCGATGCCACATTGGAAGCGGCACGTCACCAATTGGACCCATCGGATGTTCAAAATTCCAACATATTCTTAACATTACGCAAGTAGAGATAAGTAATTTAAATGATCGACGTTGGCCCTGAAATCGTTTTCTTATCTGCAGTACGCTTGTGCAAACTCATTGCAGTTCAATGTTATTGGGGCGATTTATCAAATTCAGTGCATACCTGCATACTCAAGGATTTAAAACTTCTACGATTTATTTGCTCATGAAATCTTAATAGAAAATATATTTTTTATATTTCTTTTACCTTTTATCCTCATTTTTGCCTTTCTCGTAAAATAAGTATACGTAAAAGCCATAGTGCTCCTAATGAATGATTGAATTGGTTATGATTAAATTATTCAACTCTATGATTAAAGATTATGATTAATGATTATTACATTTTTGACAATGAATAAAGATTAAGATTAACGAATTAATGAATAAAACATTCGGAGTATGACTAACGATTTCACTTGGTGTACCAAATCGAGTTCATAATATTTTGAATATTTTATAGTGTTAAGAAAACAATTATGTTCCATTTTTCATCTCACTTAAACAAATTAATGTTAACTTCAGAAACCCAGATTAATCCTCCTAGGGTTGGTGATGCCTTTCTTCTTCCTTCAATTGATATCTATTTGCGTTCATTTGAGAACATTGCAGCGGTTTTTGGAGTTTTTTTTTCGATTTTGATTTTTTTCCAAGTGGGGCCCAATGGTTGATCGAGTCAATTTTCAATACTTGTAGCAAGCAAATCGGATAATGCTAAGTACCAAAAAGTGTGTCTTACATTTTTGTGCACATCATCGCATCACCTCAAATCGTCGAGCTGAGTCGATTGGAATATAACACTATGGGTCTCTGAGCCTTCTATTGGAGTGATCCTATAGATTTTACGTATACTTTGTATACGAGAAAGGCAAAAATAAATAGGGTAACCGTACCCTTAGTGGAGGTAGCACCAATAGTGGAGGTAGTGGGGTTTTAATGAGATTTATCATATTTATACACTTTACGATGGTTTCAGTTGATGCGTCGTGCTTTAAATATCCTTTTAAATGCAACTTACCTTAATATTTCGCTTGAAAAACTATTGAAAACAATGATTTTCCTTAACAAAATTGACACCCTTCCACCTATAGTGGTGCAACTGTACCAATAGTGGCGAGTCTCATAAGAAACCAATGGATAGCACCACTATAGGAACCAAAATTAATTGTTACCGCCACTAAAGGAACAGTGTACCCATAGTGGTGCAAGCAATATTTGGTAATTGTTAATGTTAAATGACATCTATCTCATTTTTGTTAGCAAATTTATTAGTATATCTATTGAATAAGATAATAAAGCAATAAATTTCCCATAATTATCAATTTTTAAAAAATATTTTCTTTTGTGGATCTACTAATACCTCCACTATTGGTACCGTTACCCTAAAGCTTTATTTTCGTTTTTTTTTTTGATAACACGCAAAGGCGTTCACACCACTGGCGGAGACAGAGATGGGGCACCAAGCAATGCAATCACACTATTGTTCTCGAAGGCTATTGTTCTTGCGCTTAGTGGTGCCCCACCAAAAAACAATAATAGCGAATAAGTATACAAGGTGGAGGCGATATAGGCGCATGCCTCCATTTGACTGCTTGTAAAGTGTACGTATATGGCCTCCACTTTGTACACTTATTCGCTATAATATATTGTGCATTTAGACCAAAACTGTTTATATGACGCTGGTGAGCTGGCAGCAAGGCCCACTTCCGACGAGATTCACATGGAAAAATAAAATAAATATGCAGCACTGCACGGTGTTATCTGTCACAAAATCGAGCTTTTTTTGTCGCTGACAACGTCGCTGGCACCAAATTGAAGTTCGGAAGTCTATTTCCACACTTCCAAACGCTCTTCCGACAATGTGTTGGTAGCAATTTCAAATTTTGTTCTGACGTTCATGATGTCGGAAGTAAGTTCGGAAGTAAAACGTCGGAAGTCGGAATACAATTTAGTGCTGGCGACACAATACGGTCTTGTGTTTGCTGGGTAGTAATTGCACAGTTCAAGGTGCGGCCCCGCGCAAAAGTTTATCCATGCTGCCGCACTCGAATGAACATTCGCTTCGGGCTCGAACGTGCACTTGTTAATATGAACATGAACCAGAGCGCAGGCTGGATGGATCAAGATGAATACACTGCTAGGTGTTCCAATCTGCCAAATTATCGATTCAGCCATCTTGGATTTTAGTATAGGGAGCTAGCGAGTTTGTTTACGTTTTGCGCTGAAAATGAATTTTTCACCCCCACCTTTTTCTCTCCCATAAATCTGGTAGATTGGGAAACCTAGTACATATTCATCTTGGGATGGATGCTCAATACCAAATGCAAGACAAATTATTATTCCTTTGGTATTGAAATACCTAAGCATGTTATGCCTCAAGTAGTCTGCATGTAAGTTTTTGGTATTTTTCCTCTTATGCAAGGCTAGGTTCCAATCCACAGACAAGGGTTGTGAGCTTGGTTGGTTGGTGTTGGTGGTGTTTTATAGAATTATATTTCATTGGTTCTTTGATAGTTGGTTCGTAAAAGTAAAAAGAATGTTATCTTTTATCTTATTATGCGTATATGTATTGTCAGATTTTCTGGATATGATACACTGCGCGGCGTTTTTAATGTTCCCAAATGGGTACTTGCACAAAACTTCACGCGGCGAATGACTGTCGAAAGGTACGGCCGCGCCAAACGATACACTGCAATGCTATTCACCCATAAGAATCAAGTAAACAGGGTAGAAAGCGCGGCGGTACCTTTCATGAAGGGTTCGCCGCGTGCAATTTTGTAAATCAGGCAATAACAGCCGGCCAAGATTTTTTTCCAAAAATTTTACTGCTGTTTTTCTAGAAATATCTCCGTAAAATCTTTCAGGAATGTATTCGAGAATTCCTTCAGAAATTTATGAAGAAAACTCTTTGATTATACTCCAGAACTAGAAAGTTCTTAAGTAGTTCCACCTGGAATTCCACCGGGAGATATGTTCTAGATATATTTCTCCAGGAATTCTTCCAAGTCTCTTCGATTTCTCCCAGAAAATCCTCAGGCATTTCCTCGAAAATATCTCCGAATTCTTTCATATTTTTCTCCGAAAATTCCTCCAGGAGTTCCATTATGGAATTCTCCCATGATTTCATTCTGGAATTCCTTTGTAAATTCCTCTTGGAATAGTGGAATACTTTTAGGTAGTTCTCTGAGAATGCCTCCAGGTTTACATTAGGGAATTCCTCCAGGATTTCATCTCAGGGCATCCTCTGAACAATCCTCCAGGAATTTCGTCTGGTATTCTTCTAGGAATATTTCCTCCAGATATTCTATTCTCAAAAAGAGCGCTACAAGTTTGTCGTTATCTTATTTTTGTCAATTCTATTTATTTTATCATTACGTTCAGTAATTTTCTTGGAATATTGAAAAAAATCATACATTTCCCTGTGTTCAAGAAAGGTAATAAGTAAGAGGTTAAAAACTAACTCGATTACCTACTCTTCGATTATTATGCAAGCGCTTAAGAAAGGACAACAAGTCGATTTAATATATGCTGACTTCTCATCGGCTTTTGACAAAATCAAACACAAAATCGGGGTTGCGAAATTTGAACGACTTCGACTAGTATAGTTAGACACTAATAAGCTAACATTTCATGAACATGTTGCTTTCATAGTCTCAAGAGCCTCCCATATTATGGGGTTAATTTTTCGAATACCAAGGCGTTTTAATGATGTTCACTGTTTAAGAACTGCTGCTGCTGCTGATCCAGGAATTTCTTCGAAACATGCTGCGGGAGTTTCTCTCCTCCGAAAATGCCTGCAGAAGACCAGGGATTCCTTCGAAGTTTCTCCAAAAATTCTCGAATTCATTCAGGCTTACTTCGAGAATTCATTCAGACTTCCTCCTTCATTTTTTCAAAATTCCTCTAGAAGCTCCACAGTAACTTATCCCAGGAATTCCTCATTTTGGAGGAATATCTGGATGAATTCTTGATGGAATTCCTGGAAAATTGTTGAAATTTTCATTAGAAATTTTTCGGTATTACCACAAAAAATTCTATGGAATCTTCACATACAATTTCCACAAGAAATATTTCTAAATTAACATTTAAACATGCGGAAATCCGTTTTCCGCTAACATTTATTCTCTTCAGTTTTTTGTCTATGGATATAGCTTTGTATGTAGACGAGGAATCGGAAAGAATAAATTTTAGCTGTTACGCCTTTTTCAAATGTTGGTCTAGTACAATAGTAGTATAAACTCGGAGTATCACCAACGATGCTTATAAGAATCAGTAGATGAACACAACCGTTTTTTTCTTATTTTTTTTGCTGGATAATAATGGAATGTTATGCATTTAATTCATATCTGTAATGGTAATCAGCTCGTTTTGGTTTTTTTTTCAAATCTGATGAAATTTTTATTATATGAAATTCAATTAATTATCTTAAAGATAAATCGTTTAGCTCAAACCTTTATAGGGATATGTGGCGGGACCATCATCATCATCATCATATCAAATTCTCGAATGGTTTGAATAATTGCGAGGAGATGTTAAAAAATTATGCATTTTTTAACGTAAAAAACAAACGCTATTGCACCTTTGCAAGAAGTCTAATTCATTCCAAAAATTTTGCAATAAGAGATGAGTTTTTGATTTAAATATGTTCACAAGTTGAATAGCAAATTCAGTCTTGAAAGGTCCTGCTTCTGATAATGCATTGGTGGACGCAAATAAATATGAATTTTAATAATTATCATGAGTAAACATGTAAAATATCTAAAAGTAATCAAACAATAAGCTTTGCTGCCATTTCAAAAAGTTTATATAATTCTATTCAAAATTTTAATTACAAATTTGTGACAATATCTATATTTCATTTACAACAAATGATGAGATTTTGCATAAAAAAAATCGCGATATGGATAATTCTGCAGAACCAAAAAGAACTTTTACTTTAATATAAAATCAAACTAATACAATTAAAAAATAGTATGATTTAGCCATTCAGAAATCACTCTTCTGCATTTTATTTTGCAGTTGCAGTATAATTGCTTACAAGAAAATTGTGCTGCTTAGGTTTCGTTAAAAGTCAACTATTTTTACAATATGGAAATGTTAATATCATCTTCCAAACTTAGACGTACATGTACATAATATAATTAAAGGCGTAAGTACAGATTTGATAGTTCCGATACGGCAAACATGAAGATTTTTTTTGTAGAAGTGTATTGGAAAGCGAGCGGATGGTAATATTTGTGACGACATAAATCTCCCGAAGGTTGGAAATGCATTACGTATGGATCTCCCAGTCTCCATAGAAAAAGATACAAAGTAGAAGAATGGAGTGGTCCTTCGATTCTCTCATTGACCACTAAACAACCATATAGATATAACCCTGTGAAGTTTTACAATGCGCGGAATTATTGTAGTATTGTCGTTTTAAATTGCAATGTTAAAATGAATATCACTCTATTGGAAACTCGAAACAGAAAGCTACATATAATTCGGCTCTTATCCCAGTATATCCTTGACGCTTTTAAACAGGCAATCAACTGATAACATTTCCGTCGAAATCTGGTATCATGAATGTGAGACAACAACAGCTATGGTTATCTAACTAACGCTTGATTGTCTTTACCCAAGATATTGTTATCATATTGTACCAATAAAAACATTTAGGCTAGCAGTGTTGTCAGTTTTGTAATAATCTAAAAATATGTATCAAGAGCTTTGTTTGATGATGGGCCACGAATACGAATGTTTTAAAGTTTATGTATCGTTTGGCATTGTACAGACTCTCCGGCCCTGTTCATTTCCTCCCTTCCTATTTGAGAGTTCATGTCGTCGATGACGATTTTCACGACTCGCAGTGGACATCCTTCGTATGTCTGCTCCAGTTGTGTATATCCGGAGGGATTTGCGACTTGAGCGATACAAGCTTTTGTAAACAAGCACTTACTGCCAAAACAATTACTGCTCAATTACTGCCAAAGTTTTTGATATCATAACTATAACATATTCTAATATAGAATTGCAGAGTACTCTACCAAATATCATATTTTGATATTATTTTGATAACTGAAAATAATAAATAGAGTCCGTATTCTATAAACCGAATGAAAACATATATGAGGCCGTATACTTATTACTCGACAGCTTAAAGAGGAAGGAGGGTCTGTTATTTTACGTTCCTATGAATGAAAAGTTATTTGCAAAAAGTTATTGAAGGAAATCTAATATTGGAAAGGGTGGTTGAAAAAAATCACACATAATAAAAGTACGATCCCTTTCTATATGAATGGAAATTATTTTCCGTTCAACGGTAGGGGAACAAGGGGCAATATGGACACCCTAAGGTTTTAATCAATATTAGGTGATTTAAATTGAATATAATTCGAATTTCTAGCAATTACATAATACTATTACTCGTTAACTACCTTCTGTTTTGAATCGTATTGAAAATAAAGCAATTTCAATCAAATAGGACGATTTGTAATAGTTAATTTTTCACTACTCTCGGGAAGGTAGTGGGGCAGATTGGACACCCCCATGGGCAGTATGGACACCCTTATAAAATATGAAGAAAATTATCTTACTCGTGATTATATGCCATCGTACCTATATCGCGGGCAGCAGGGACTATGTCCAAGGGCTTGACGATCCCTCCCCAGGCCATCTGCGAGTTGTGGGGCTTGCCTAGGATGTGGTGGGGTTTGACAGTGGGCCCTGTTAAACCTCTATAAAAAGCTGCATGTATCCGCAAGTAGGCCCCACCAAAGCGACCGTGTGCCGCTCAAAGCGCACAAGCCCAAGTCCTGATGTTAGGTGGGATGCTAAACAGCCCTGACACGACGGCCCTCCGACGAGACAGGGGGTTTGCGCAGGCCCAATAAGCCGCCTAGAAAACCAATCATTACGAACAATATAAGAGATAATGCGACTCGATATAATCGGCAAAGACCTAGGCGACGAATACAGGATCACGATTGGAAGCTTGGAACATGGAATTGCAAGTCGCTAGGTTTCGCAGGTTGCGACAGGATGATCTACGATGAATTACATCCCCGCAACTTCGACGTCGTGGCGCTGCAGGAGATTTGCTGGACAGGACAGAAAGTGTGGAAAAGCGGGCATCGAGCGGCTACCTTCTACCAAAGCTGTGGCACCACCAACGAGCTGGGAACCGGCTTCATAGTGCTGGGTAAGATGCGCCAACGCGTGATTGGGTGGCAGCCAATCAACGCAAGGATGTGCAAGCTGAGGCTTCATAGTGCTGGGTAAGATGCGCCAACGCGTGATTGGGTGGCAGCCAATCAACGCAAGGATGTGCAAGCTGAGGATGAGTTTCTTCAACTATAGCATCATCAACGTGCACTGCCCACACGAAGGGAGACCCGACGACGAGAAAGAAGCGTTCTACGCACAGCTGGAGCAGACATACGATGGATGCCCACTGCGGGACGTCAAAATCGTCATCGGTGACATGAACGCGCAGGTAGGAAGGGAGGAAATGTATAGACCGGTCATCGGACCGGATAGTCTGCACACCGTATCGAATGACAACGGCCAACGATGCATAAACTTCGCCGCCTCCCGCGGAATGGTAGTCCGAAGCACCTTCTTTCCCCGCAAAAATATCCACAAGGCCACATGGAGATCACCTAACCAAGAAACGGAAAACCAAATCGACCACGTTCTAATCGACGGTAAATTCTTCTCCGACATCACGAACGTCCGCACTTACCGCAGTGCGAATATTGAATCCGACCACTACCTCGTTGCAGTATGCCTGCGCTCAAAACTCTGGACGGTGTACAACACGCGTCGAAGTCGGACGCCGCGGCTTAACATTGGGCGGCTACAAGACGGTAGACTAGCCCAAGAATACGCGCGACAGCTGGAAGTGGCACTTCCAACGGAAGAGCAGCTAGGCGCAGCGTCTCTTGAAGATGGCTGGAGAGATATTCGATCCGCCATTGGAAGCACCGCAACCGCTGCACTTGGCACGGTGCCCCCGGATCAGAAAAACGACTGGTATGACGGCGAATGTGAGCAGTTAGTGGAAGAGAAGAATGCAGCATGGGCGAGATTGCTGCAACACCGCACGAGGGCGAACGAGGCACGATATAAACAGGCGCGGAACAGACAAAACTCGATTTTCCGGAGGAAAAAGCGCCAGCAGGAAGATCGAGACCGTGAGGAAACGGAGCAACTGTACCGCGCTAATAACACACGAAAGTTCTATGAGAAGTTAAACCGTTCACGTAAGGGCCACGTGCCACAGCCTGATATGTGTAAGGACATAAACGGGAATCTTCTTACGAACGAGCGTGAGGTGATTCAAAGGTGGCGGCAGCACTACGAAGAACACCTGAATGGCGATGTGGCAGACGAAGATGGCGGTATGGTGATGGACCTGGGAGAACGCGCGCAGGACATAATTCTACCGGCTCCGGATCTCCAGGAAATCCAGGAGGAGATTGGCCGGCTGAAGAACAACAAAGCCTGGAGTTGACCAACTACCAGGAGAGCTATTTAAACACGGTGGTGAGGCACTGGCTAGAGCGCTGCACTGGGTCATTACCAAGATTTGGGAGGAGGAAGTTTTGCCGCAGGAGTGGATGGAAGGGGTCGTGTGTCCCATCTACAAAAAGGGCGATAAGCTGGATTGTAGCAACTACCGCGCAATCACATTGCTGAACGCCGCCTACAAGGTACTCTCCCAAATTTTATGCCGTCGACTAGCACCAACTGCAAGGGAGTTCGTGGGGCAGTACCAGGCGGGTTTTATGGGCGAACGCTCCACCACGGACCAGGTGTTCGCCATTCGCCAAGTACTGCAGAAATGCCGCGAATACAACGTGCCCACATCATCTATTCATCGACTTCAAAGCCGCATATGATACAATCGATCGGGACCAGCTATGGCAGCTAATGCACGAACACGGTTTTCCGGATAAACTGACACGGTTGATCAAAGCGACGATGGATCGGGTGATGTGCGTAGTTCGAGTTTCAGGGGCATTCTCGAGTCCCTTCAAAACCCGCAGAGGGTTACGGCAAGGTGATGGTCTTTCGTGTCTGCTATTCAATATCGCTTTGGAAGGGGAATACGAAGAGTAGGGATTAACACGAGTGGTACAATTTTCAATAAGTCCGTCCAGCTATTTGGTTTCGCCGACGACATAGATATTATGGCACGTAACTTTGAGAAGATGGAGGAAGCCTACATCAGACTGAAGAGGGAAGCTAAGCGGATCGGACTAGTCATCAACACGTCGAAGACGAAGTACATGATAGGAAGAGGTTCAAGAGAAGACAATGTGAGCCACCCACCGCGAGTTTGCAACGGTGGTGACGAAATCGAGGTGGTAGAAGAATTTGTGTACTTGGGCTCACTGGTGACTGCCGAAAATGACACCAGCAGAGAAATTCGGAGACGCATAGTGGCTGGAAATCGTACGTACTTTGGACTCCACAAGACGCTCCGATCGAATAGAGTTCGCCGCCGTACCAAACTGACAATCTATAAAACGCTCATTAGACCGGTAGTCCTCTACGGACACGAGACCTGGACGATGCTCGTGGAGGACCAACGCGCACTTGGAGTTTTCGAAAGGAAAGTGCTGCGTACCATCTATGGTGGGGTGCAGATGGCGGACGGTACGTGGAGGAGGCGAATGAACCACGAATTGCATCAGCTGTTGGGAGAACCATCCATCGTTCACACCGCGAAAATCGGACGACTGCGATGGGCCGGGCACGTAGCCAGAATGTCGGACAGTAACCCGGTGAAAATGGTTCTCGACAACGATCCGACGGGCACAAGAAGGCGAGGTGCGCAGCGGGCAAGGTGGATCGATCAGGTGGAAGATGACTTGCGGACCCTCCGTAGACTGCGTGGTTGGCGACGTGTAGCCATGGACCGAGCCGAATGGAGAAGACTCTTATATACCGCACAGGCCACTTCGGCCTTAGTCTGAATAAATAAATAAACCTATTTTACGGATCATCCAACAAAAATATTACCCAATTGTTCATCTTTCTGTCATGTTTTTGTATGAGACACCTAAAATTGTGTTTGGATCATCAACATCCGAAAATCTATTTCCCTCGTCTTAAGCGAGGTCATATATGATCGTTTTCTATTTTGATTCCATGGTGAATAGAAGATTGATTACGTAAAGCAAAAATTTGCCACTTTTAGTCGGCCTCATACATGTATGTGAAACTTTTTGTATGAAGCATATAATTTTTTTATATGGATCTTCACACTTATTGCAAGACCCCTTTCCAATCGTCTCTCCTCTAAGCATTACATTATCTATGCATGCTCTTATCCACCATACTGGCTCACTTTTTTGTCAAATGTATGCGCTAAGAAGATAAAACAATGACTTCTACGCTATGAATTAGTTGTTTGTGAAAGGATTATAGAGTTCGCTGCATTGAAAGTAGATAAATGATTGAATTAGCAAGAATATTGGGGGTGTCCAATCTGCCCCCTGGTCCCCTCTATATGAAGATTTTTCTTACGCATTGAAAAGATAAAATATAAAGTCAATGCATTGAAAGTCTTTTAATTTTTGTTGATTAAAATTTATTTATTTAAATCTAAATGAGTGTCAAACTTGCAAACTGATATTAAATTGTACACTTTGTGCTCTAATTCCATAGTAATACTAACGAAATTTCGAATGTTATCATCAATCTTTTTTCAACTTAACAAATGTCGTATTGTTTACTATAGTTTATACCTATAGGTATACATAAACATATTTTCATAAATTTGATTAATTTCCAATTCTCGTCCAACAACGTAAACAGTGTTGTCCATGTCAGTTAATATTGTCTCTATGCGTAAAATTGATCATCTATTCTGATGTATGAATCGTCATACCCTAACAGTTTACAAGATTCATTTGTTCGATATTGTACACGATTAAATTGAAATCTGTCATGATAACAAAATTCTAATTTTGAAATATTCAGCTCACCTGTTTTTATGGAGGTGGAAATTGTAAATATTAATCGTTCGTCATATTTGAACTTTACCACTTTTTTTAGGTACCAAATCCGCGAATGTCAATTTAGAACTATTGATGATTCTGGTATTATTGCCTAAAATGACAAAACCTGTTCGTTCATAATATATTCAGGGTTGTTACGGAGATCCTGAAATATTTTCCGCGCCAAATCCGCGCCGACTAAAATCAAATCCGCGCCATTTCCGCGCGACATCAAATCCATTTCGCGACAATTACGTGCGACTTAAAACTAAATTCTAAGCAAATACGCGTAAAATATCAATTTTTTAATCAAAACTTACTGAACGTCTTCTTTTCAAGTTCGTTTTTTATAATTATTATTCTTCAATGATTATACATTCCAGCAGGAACTTGGCCTGCTATTCAATTTAGCATTCTATTAGAATTTCCTCTACATATTAAGTAACCCGCAGTTAGTCCCGGGTAGACGATAATAGCTCATTAACAGTAAAACAATGATATTGATAACAAAACATGATATGAACTTGTTTGAAATAAGAGTAAAAATAGCAAACGAAAATAACAAAAAATTGCACCAAAATATCATAAAAATATCAGGCTTTGCCATTAACAAGAGCAAACTAATAGCTCAAGATATTGATAAGTTCTTGTTAATGGCAAAACCTGATATTTTTATGATATTTTTTTTATATTTTCGCTTGTTATTTTTACTCTTATTTCAAACAAGTTCATATCATGTATTGATATCAATATCACAGCTTCTACCCGGGGTATTACAACCACTCTAGATGGCCCTATTCGTTACTAGAAGTACTGAAGCTAAGTGAACAAGAACTTAACAGCCGAAGCTATTTCAATAAGCACCGCTTTTCAAAATTGTATTTAATGAGATGATGGTTTTGGCATGTTTTGTTCCATTATTGTCAGTTGATTTTTTGTTGATCGAACTTTGTAAAATTCGGCACAAGACTCATTGATATACAAAGAATGTTCAGGTCATATTTGATCATGATTGATTATAGATAAATTTGGCAAACAATAAAAAATCTGCCGAAACCGTATTTTTTCTGAATTATGCAACTTTGGTGTATTATTGATCACAAGACAAACTTGCGTACAGATTAAAGAATTTGACAATGCAGCTCCGGTTTTAAACAAAACGTCTGTAAAACAATTATTTGAATTCGTTTCAAAAAACTCCGTTGATTTTCCAGTCAGAATACTGAGTTTCAAGCGTAAATTCCTTCGGAAATTTCTGAGAATTTTTTTCAGAATTTTCAGCAGAAATTACTTTGGGAATTCGGAAGAATAATTTGCGTGAACTTTAGAAAAAAAAAATAGTACGTTATTTGTGCTTATTGTCCTTTAATTCTTGCAACAAGTTTCTCTAAGAGTTCAAGCATAAATTCCGACAACATTTTTAGTGGAAATTAATTTGCAATTTTTTGACCATACCGGAATTTCAGCCAAAATCTCCGAGAATATCTGCGAAAACTTCTCCGAGTATTCCTCTAGAAATTCATCAATCGTGTGCAGATTCATCCTAGGATAATCTTCCGGTAGTTTGCTCAGATATTTTATTGGAAATGTTTGCAGAAACTCAACTGCTCTTGGATCTGCTGCAGAAGTTGCTCCATAATTGTACAAAAGCTCCCCTGGGAAATTTTTCGAAAATTCATTGGGAAATTTTTTCGTAAGTTCAAGTAAATTCTTTAATAATAACCTGCCGAGAATCTTCAGAGCCTATTTGCGGAAATCTCTTCATGAATTCCTGCGAATATCGCTTTGGAAATTCTTGCAGAAATTGAAGAAATTTGGCGGAAGTTCCTCCAAAAAAATCTTTATAATTTTTTGGATTTTAAATGCTGCAAAAATCATCTTTAGGTTGTGGAAATTTATTTACAAGAATCCTCATAGAGTGCTTGAGAATTATTTTTAGGATGTTTCTTCGTTTTTTGTTGATAATCCTGTAAAAATGCCATCGGAGTTATCCAAAAATATCGCCAAAAACCTTCAGAAATAACTTTTGAGAATCATCTTCTAATTTTTGAACGTCTTTCTGCGGACGCACCTATTAAAAGGAGGCATCTGCATCAAATCGAACAATCAAAGAACATTTTGTGTTTTCTATTGTTGTATAAACCCTTATTCGTTCTAGATGAATGTCATGAAAACAATATAAAATGTTCTAACACTATTAAGGAATTCCTGATGAAAAAACTTTTGATAAATGATAACATATCATGCTAAGTGGTTCATCGTAAAAGAAATAATCAATCAGAAACTAACAAATGACTTGGAATTACAAAGAAATTGACAAGGCGAAAATGGGTTTTCATGTCCTTCAATGTTTTGCGATATTCCAGTATGAATTAAATATGGCAACAAGTGGCGTCCTTCTCTTCATAACATTTATTCAAAGAATGCTCAAGAGTTTAATACATACCTTGCGATAAGGGCTTGGACATATTCGAAAAATAAAATCAATAGCTGTCAAACGTAAGTTTTGTTCTCAACAACATTTGCTAATTAAAATAAAGTCCAACTAGATAGACATAGAACTAATTTTCAAATAAATATCCTTAGATCTAGCATTTAATTTATTAATTTTTTTCCTAAAACTAAATCCGCGCCAAATCCGCGCGAAACCTTAAAATCGTTATGTAAATCCGCGCCAAATTCTCGAAAACCGCGAAATCCGCGAAAATCGCGAAATCCGCGTAGTCGTAACAACCCTGTATATTTTTTGGATTTTTTTACAACTAGGTGATTTTCCCCAGTTCTATATTTTAGAATCATACCATTTGCACTTTCATAAAGAAATAGAGAAGAATTCCAAAATGCTTCAAAGTTTCGTGCGCATGCTGCTTTTTTATATTTTATAGATTGACTACTCGAACAAAGGCACCTCCTGCACGACGATCATTCTGCAGCCATCAAAGGGGCTTTGAACTACAAGAAACTTATTCATTACGTCATAAGCAATAAATCAAGATAAAATTATTTCCTATTATCAGTTATCGAATAAGACTGAATAATAATGAAATAAAATGATTCGACACCAAAAGTCAAACTAATTTTGATATTTTTATTTTGATATCATCTCAAATAAATTAAAACGAAACAAGAACGGAATTAGATATTTTTCTGATATCAAGACTTATAGAAAATAACTAAGTAATAATAAATCTAGTTTATAAATCTTGATATCGCATAATATGTGTTCGATCAAACGAGTAACTAAATAAGATATCAGAATTTTGTTATCACTATATGATCCATGCATCAAAATAATATCAAATTGAGATATTTATTTTTGTTTTTGCTCGATATAGTCATTATCATTATGAAAACTTATTTTGTAAACCGTAGAAAAAATGCCCAATATCAAAATAAGTTTGTTTTTGTTTATTTGGATACAACATTTAGTTCTCAACTTTTGATGTGATTACTATTAACTCGACCACAGGGTCACCAAAATTTGATATTGCAAATGAAAGTATCAAAATATCAAAATAAGTTTTCAGTTTGTTTTCATTTTCTGCTCATGGGAACGTTGTTGATGCTATAGTTGAAGAAACAGTCTTTAATTCCCAAACGCAATTCAGCGGAACGGCGATGGAAACAGAAAATTTGACAGAAAAACTATGGGCTAACAATTTTGCCATTTCCATTGCCGTTCCGCTGTATTGCGTGGGGGGCTTCAGCCTGTGAATCTTTGCGTTTGGCTGCCACCCAATCACACGTTGGCGCATGTGGCCCAACACATGGGACTTTTACTAGAGGTGTGTCCGGTCCGATGCATGCTCCAAATTCCTTATTTAGAGTATTTATTCCTAGGCAAAATTAAAGGATAGTTCAAACGTTACAAATTCAAAATAAATCGTAAGACTTTAGTTTTAAGGAAAGATCTTGATGCGCAAATAGGGAAAGTAGGGTAAGATCGCCATATGGGGCAAGACAGCCAACGTTAAGTATGACTTAAGTGAGCATTATATTCACATTATTATTACGAGGGATGATGAACAATAATGTAAAAGGGCTGTACAACTGAAAAACGCGCTTTGACAATCTCACTTGTTTTGGAATATTGATTTGAAGATGGTTTAGTTGAAATTCGATTTTTCTTATAATTTTGTGGTTACATTATTTAAGGATTGAAGCCTAAATTTCTGATTTTTTAGCACAAATTGATATTTACCAAGGCATTTATATAACTATAGCCTATCTACAATAATAATTTGAGGAGATTCACAGTCATAATGATCGATAGGATATAAATCTTTGTATATATGTCGGCTTGGGGCGGTATTGCCAACTGTATTAGAAACAAGGTCATCTCCAGGGTTAAGAGTCGCCTAACCCTTAAATGCATTTTAAAAATGATCAAAAGAGTTTCTGCCTGAATCAAAGATGATTTATAATAACGAATATACATAGTTTTAATTGTAAAAAATCAGCTTTTGGCAAATTTTGATATCGTAGAGCCAGTGGTCAAAACATGGAATTCGACATTTTCAAGTGGAACATCATGTGTACATAATCCATAGAAGTGCAGGAAAAGAGTACCCTGTTCTAAATAAATTTAGCAATTTTTTAATATAATTTTTAGGCCTTGCTCATCTTGCCCCGAGGGGTGGTCATATCGCCCCATATGGTAAATATAGGCATCATAAAACACCTTTTTTAAAACCAGTTTATATGATACTGAAACGTCATTATTCAGTGTATATTTATACTTATGTCAAAGAACGGTCATCATGAAGGTGTTTCATGGACAAATCAGCAGATTTTGAAAGAGTTTCACTAGTTTACAAGGGTTACCGCTTAGGGTGGCCATCTTGCCCACTTTCCCCTAAGTTCCATGCGTAGTGTCCTTCGCATCAAGAGCGCTGAAGCTGATTTAAAGACATTACGAAAAAAAATGTAGGCAGTAGATATTTCGATTTGATGCCTTGTATATTCTTGAGTCAATGGTTCCTTTTACACTCAAAAAGGGTCGACTATATTTTTTTCTTTTTATTCAATATGGGGAAAATTTCATTAAAGCATGAGACTGCATATGAAAACGTGTATTTTAGCACTCAAGCACGCGCTGTTGTACATCACAAACGGAAAAACATCGCTTGAGCTACAGAGCATGAACGACAGTGGTACATGAATCGCACGCATGCTGAAAGGTTAATATCGCATGTCCATAAATAGAATTATCAGGTGCTCATTACTCAAAATAACGGTCCCCCTTCATGACATTGCGCAGATAGAGATTATAAATTTGAATGGTCGACATTACCCCCAAAACGGTTTTCCTATCTTTTCATCGTTTATGCAAACTCATTGAAGTTAATGTGTGTTTGCATGCACGAGTGTGTTCTTATTATTATTAATACAAAACATTTTTGTATTTATTGTATACATAAGTGTACATTAAGACCAAAAACAAGCTTTTGTCAAAAGACCCAGGGACCCATACTGCTTCATATAGGAACTGTTCTGTTTTCCATCTCATTAAACATATATCGCTTAAGGTGATTATACAATAGGGCCCTGTGGTGAATTTCAAATTCACCACACGGGTTTCTACTCCTATTATCAAAAGTTCAAATCTAGCGTAATAATTGTCGTACAATGCTGAAATTAAAGTCGATTGTTTAGCATGAGTAAGCAAACAATCTATGGATGTTTCATTCCCATCTGGTTCTCTCAATTCGTGCTCTTGAAAAATCACTAGAAAAAGCACGTGGTTTCCAAGATGGCCGATTTGTGGCTTTGTTGTATAACCACCTTAAGTTTTCAAAAGGACCTAAATAACATTTATTATTTGAGTACATCTTCTTCTTCTTATTGGCATTACATCCCACACTGGGACAGAGCCGCCTCGCAGCTTAGTGTTCATTAAGCACTTCCACAGTTATTAACTGCGAGGTTTCTAAGCCAGGTTACCATTTTTGCATTCGTATATCATGAGGCTAGCACGATGATACTTTTATGCCCAGGAAAGTCGAGACAATTTTCAATCCGAAAATTGCCTAGACCGGCACCGGGAATCGAACCCAGCCACCCTCAGCATGGTCTTGCTTTGTAGCCGCGCGTCTTACCGCACGGCTAAGGAGGGCCCCTATTTGAGTGCATATTGCAATCAAAAACTTGGTCTATTGATTGCAGTAGGTATTCGAATTAATTCATAAAAAAATGTTACTTAGTTCCTTTTGAAAAGTTTAGCGAAATATATTCATCTTATCGATCTTATCGCAAAACAAAGAAATACAGCACAAGTATCGTCGCTTCTTTCTGCTAACATGCGTGCTTACTGCTGAAAAAAAATCACAAAAATAAGAAACAAATCAAATTCCTTTTCATTACTTCGTTTTTGATGAGATGAACTTGGGAGCTATTAGATGAAGTACCGAACAGTTCCCCTCTATATACTATTATCCTCGACAAATCGAGGGTGTATCTGTGGGTTTATAAAACAGTCTGCATCGAGAGCTAAAAGCCTGTAAGGATTTGAGGTGCAGGGGACAAGCCTTGTGAAGATATTATTTATGTAAACCAAGTATCACTCAAGTTCGAATATTACCTATGTTCTTGTTATGTCACAGTAGAGCAAGAAATTGACGTATCTCGTCAATCAATTGGTATTGTATCATCTTGTACGGTATCATATACGACTTTGCATTGTTGTTGATTTCTCATTTGTGCTTGTGATTAAACGCTAATACGTTGTAAGTAATTATGTTTATTCATTTTCTTTCCACAGTGCCTTCAAGTCGCAACCAATGTCACCGAGCAGAAGCATCACGTAACGCGCGAGACCCGTGGCAACAATCTGGGTTTGTGTCGCGGTTTCCGGGGATGTACAGTTTGGCTGACCGGGCTGAGCGGTGCCGGCAAAACATCCATTGCATTCGAACTAGAGGACTACCTAGTTTCGAAAGGCATACCCGCATACGGTCTCGATGGGGACAACATCAGGACGGGTCTGAACAAAAATCTGGGATTCTCCCAAGCAGAACGGGAGGAAAATATTCGACGGGTGGCAGAGGTCGCCAAGCTGTTTGCCGACAGTGGGGTGGTGTCAATATGTAGTTTTGTCTCACCGTTTGCAGAAGATCGCGAAATGGCTCGACGGATTCATAAGGATGCAGATTTGAAATTTTTTGAAATTCATGTAGATACTCCCCTGGAGGTGTGCGAGACACGTGATGTGAAGGGCTTATATAAGAAAGCTCGAGCAGGTTCCATTCAGGGATTTACCGGTGTAACACAAGCCTACGAAGCCCCAGAATCCCCAGATCTATCAGTTCCTACCGAAGGGTTGACGGTGAGACAATCAACGTTCAAAGTAATTAAACTTCTAGAAGATGAAAATATAATACCAAAGTTCATCAAAGAGGATGAACCTATCCCGGAGTTGTTCGTTCCGGACCACTTAAAAGCTGATGTAGAAGCGGAAGCTAAGACACTGCCATCGATTCCGATAACGACCGTTGAACTTCAATGGTTACAAGTATTAGCAGAGGGCTGGGCCCATCCACTCAAAGGTTTCATGCGCGAAAAGGAATATCTGCAAGCATTGCACTTTAACTGCATGTTAAGTGAAGATGAGACAATGCGAGAGAATCAGTCCATTCCAATAGTATTATCGGTTAGTGAAGATGATAAGAATAAACTCGAGGGCGTTAGTGCTTTGTCATTATCGTACGAAGGCCGCATCGTTGCTGTTCTTAGAAAGCCAGAGTTTTATTTCCAAAGGAAGGAAGAACGATGCGCCAGGCAGTTTGGCACGTCAAATGCAAACCATCCGTATATAAAAATGATAATGGAATCTGGACAATATTTAGTAGGCGGAGAAGTGGACGTTTTGGAGAAGATTCGCTGGAATGATGGATTGGATAATTACCGACTAACTCCAAATGAGCTTCGTGAAAGATTCAATGAAATCAAAGCGGATGCAATATTCGCTTTTCAATTACGTAATCCTATACATAACGGACATGCACTGTTGATGAGCGACTGCAGACGTCAACTGCTGGAGCGAGGCTTTAAAAACCCCGTACTAATGTTACATCCACTGGGTGGATGGACGAAGGATGATGATGTTCCATTGCCGGTTCGAATGGCGCAGCATCAAGCCGTTTTGGACTCAGGTGTGCTCAAACGGGAACATACAGTGTTGGCTATCTTTCCGTCGCCTATGATGTATGCCGGTCCAACTGAGGTGCAGTGGCATGCTAAATCCAGTGAGTATTTATTTTTATTGTAATACATATAAATTTGAACATATATAACTTCGGTTTTGTTGGGATATTCCTACAGTTCACAGTTCAGTATAGAGCAAAGGTCCCCCCCTTTTTAGATATGCGACCCTCCTAGCATAATCCTATATTGCTTTCGACCTACCCGGTACCAAATGCAATGAATTTTAGAAATTGGATAAAAATTATTTCGCGTTGGATTGAACATATGTATCATAATAAATAGATTTATTCCCCATCATTGTATTTTCCAAAATCTCATCAATTTTTCTATTTGATTGGATCTGTATTGGATTGAATTGGATTTGAATTGAATTTGATTTTCAATTGAAATTGGATTGGATTTGAACTGTATTTGGATATTGGATTTGGTTTGGATGTGAATTGGATTAGGATTGGATCTGGATTTGGAATTTATTTTAATTTTAGTTGGATTAGTTTTGAATTCAGGTTTGATTTGGATATTGTATTGAACTTGAACAAAAGACGGCCATTCACTTCATAAAATTTGTTGTGCTCAAACCATCCATTTCATTACTTAGATCCCATTCTAAAAGATGGTACAAAATATGGCCGTAAGTATGAATCAAAATTCGCCTTTCGCGACAAACTAAGGATTACAAACTATCATTGTTGTTAAGTGTTTTTCACGAAAGAATTTGAAAAACAAACTTGGTTTAGTACACCAAATAAAATTATTTCAATTTGGTCCTTCTATCGACCGCCATATTTGCTTATGCTTAGCACAGAGACGAAGAACATGACCCAAGTAAACAAATGATTTTACTGTACAAAAGTGGCTATAGAGGTTGCTGACGTTCAATCACCTCTCTCTTTCAAGCGCCTACGAAGGATAGGGTTTGTTTTCATCGGGAAACGTTTCCCGATGAAAACAAACCACATCTTTTCAATGCGCTTGAAAGGGAAAGGTGATTGAGCGTCAGCAACCCTTATATAATATTGAAGATGTCTTATATGAAACACATGTTTGAAGATGTCCTATGTAAGAGATAGCGGAATTTAAGACTTTCATACATGATATCTCTAAAATTGAAACTTTTTTTAATACACCAGTTAAACATGGCTCATACAATGCCTTTTTTCCTAAAATACGGTTTATATTTCTGAAGAAAACGATATATTAGGAATTATGACTTGTGTCAACTAAAATTCATGAAGTAAAATCTAAGCAAAGCACCAGAGGGTCGAAATATAGGGGCTAAAGAATGGGTCACTGACGGTGTCTGATACCGTTATCTGCATATTTTGAACAATGGATGGATGCATGCTTCTATTGGTTAACTGATTATATTTCATCAAACCAATAACGATATTCAATTCCAATCATGAGCGAAGTTAGGAACATTTTTGCGCGAAATAAGGAACTATCCTATTTTTATGCGCGAAATAAGGAGCATACAACGGTTTCAGATTCATAGGGAAACATGTGGTAAAATGAACACGTTAAGGAAACGCGTTGAATTCAATTATAAAACAAGGATAATTTGCCAGTTTAACCACTTGGCCCAACAATTTAACTCATATTCTTATTGCACTGAACAATTTTTTCGCTAATAAACATTGTTTTATATAGTTTTTCGTCGAAATAAAAAACATCGAAATTTCGCATATTCAAAAATAGTGCGGGTAAAATGAACACTGCCTGGTGGTAAAATGAACATCGCTTCTAAAACCCTTTTGAAACATTTAATTATCTTTTTTAACTCTAGCACTGTATATACAACTAATTGAGATCATGAGAACCTTTTGAAAAATCTGGTATATCTTTTGAAAAGCTCTTAATCATCAATATAATAAAAAGAAGGAAAAAAGTTTTAAAATATCATTTATTTTAAAATTAAGTTTCTATATTCAAAGTTTTATCTTGGTTATTTGATATGGTTTGTTTCTTCAACTTCCGCTTCACAATTGCACAACTTTTATCATAAATTTCTGTAAGTTTGATACAAGTGTTCATTTTACCCGCATACATGCCATGTGATAAAAAACTCTTCGTATAACGATGCAAACCAATAATTTTACTATTTACCCCTGCAACATCTTTGTGAAGGTTGTCCTATTTGCCGCTGTAGTTTGTACAGGTTTGAACCAATGTTATGATGAACTTATAAAGAATTAAAGCTTGCGGAAAAATAGTTGAAAATTATATCAGACCCTATTTTAACAGCTTCGTTTGATATTTTGGATAGTAATAGCTATTCGTTCGGTCAGTAGCAAATGTTCCTAAATGGCCACTTATGTTTTTCAATGAACGTTTTAACTTTGTCAGATCTTAAGTGTGCACAATTAGGATGCTTCACGGTATTAGGCAAAAATTAAAAAGGTAACCGATGGAATCATCGTGAATATCTACGAGCACAAACATTAAACTCGTGTTCTGCCGCGATTCGCATAAAAGTCCCATATCGAATTTTGACGAATTTAATTTTCTTTCAGAAATAAGCCAAAAATGACCTCATCTAAAAAAAACTGATAAAATAATAATCTTCGTTCAAGAAATTAAAAAATCAAAACCCACTTGTGTTATCTCATTTTGATATTTATTCGCATGACAGTCACAATACAGATTTTGATACAATTTGGGACAAAAAAAAACAAATATAATTATGAAAGAAAGATTGCAGGTTTTATCAATTTATTAGATTTTTTTTGTATTTCTTCATGTAAAACGAGTTTGAAAAATTCAAATGCTTATTACTGAAGTTGAAGAAAACTGACATGGGACGGTTTTGAGAACAGGGGCAGGCAGAGTGACTGTCTCGGTGTTATGGCTGACCAGCGAATAACCAACGTCACGCAACATTTACTGTCTAAAGTCTTTGTATTGCTCACTGGTGCGGTCGATACTGGAGTATTGCTCCGCCGTTTGGAATCTCAATTATACGAACGGTGCCGAACGAATTGAGTCCGTGCAACTACGCTTCCTACGATTTGCTCTGCGTATTTTTTTTCACTTCGCAATAGATAGCTGTTTTAGTGTTTGTTTTTGACGATATGTATACTTTTTGACGATTTTGACGATATGTATACTTATATTTTTATTACCATCATTAGGACATAAGTAGTCTGTTGATGTAGGCCTTAAATAAATAAATAAATGCTAAAAAGACTGATTGATAACAAAACCCAGACTGCCATGTTTGTACTTACCGTGAAAGGAACCACCCTACCCAAGTAAATAAAATTTATCTACTTTCTTCTGGAAACGCGACCGTGGTACCCGAACCCACTTAGATGCTGCAAGTACCTTAAGTTCGGTACACAAGTAAGTGATTTGTATTAAGTGCATGATGCATGCATTGGTAAAATTCTCTACTGCCCATAAATTCATAACAGTCCCATGTAGATAGGAAATCAAGCAAACATGAGACTGTTACGAATTTATGGGCAGTCTACTATTCAACAGGATGAACAAATCGAACTGAATGAAAAAAACCCAAGCAAACAAAACTACCCAGCTAAAGCAGTAACGGCAAAATTTGGCTGAAACCTTACAAGCCTATACTGCCCATAAATTCATAACGGTCCCACGTTTGCTTGATTTCCTATCTACATGGGACTGTTATAAATTTATGGGCAGTATATGAAAACGCAGTTCGAAGCTAATATCAAACAATACAAAGAAGCGATGGAAAGTTCTATTCAAGAAATCAACAAAAATCTTCAACAAATGAACTCGAAATACTGAAAGGAATCTACATAAAATTGAAAAATCTTTTGAAAACACACCAGGAGCAAAAAAAAACGAAGCCCTCTCTCCTCCAAGAAAGAAGGAAGGGAACAATGAGACGAAAACTTGAGACAATCCGGGGTTTACGTATTCAGAATCAGAACATTCGGAAGGACCTTCCCCTAAAGACAATGACATGGAATAAAAGCCCCAACTGACAATGTTAACATCAAAATCATCAACGACACAGCAAATCCCGAGAAACAGCAACAGCAGAGGCAAACTAAAAATAACGTGAGAAGTAAACAAACAGGGACCTCCTTAGTATCATCGTGCTAGCCTCATAATATACGAATGCAAAAATGGAAACCTGGCTTAGAAACCTCGCAGTTAATTACTGTGTGCTTAATGAACACTAAGCTGCGAGGTGGCTCTGTCCCAGTGTGGGAATGTAATGCCAATAAGAAGAAGAAGAAAAACAGATCATATTATGATGCCCCAGGAAATCGAATCCTGATCCAATAACGCCCGCTGCCCGACTGACCAAACAAGTAAAGTCACTATAGATATCTAGTGACTTTACAACCAAGCAGTTTCTCAGCTGATACAGTTTAAGCACCGACGAACCGACGTGCGACTGGCGCTCTGGGGTCGTTCAACAATGATGTCACAGGTTTTAGGGGGGGAGGGGGTCTAAGATTTTGTGACACTACATATACAAGGTATACAAAAAAGCGTGACAGAGGAGGAAGGGGGGTCTAGAAATCTCAAAAAGTAGTGGACGTCATATTTGAATCATCCCTCTCTGGATTGTCTCACACTTTTTAACGTCGGTGATTTAAGAAGTGGCTCTTCATGCATCGATAAACATCGAGTTAAAGGAGCTGGGTAGATCACCTGCTGCGCTGGTTTCAGAAGCTCCACCAGAGAAGCAGTGGGCGAAGTTAAGAAGGAGTTATGAAAGCGGATGTTGCCTGACACAGCACCATACTCAACCTGATGATCAAGCCATTGTGAAGTCCCTCGAACTCGATCAACTTTTCCCTTTGGGAGCATCCATAAATTACGTAACGCTTGGATGGGAGAAGGGGGTTGCCGAAGTGTGAAGACTCATACAAATTTTTCAGATGCTCCATACAAAAAGTTGACAGTGTGGAGGGGGGTTGAAAATGGTTCATTTTTGCGTTACGTAATCAATGAATCTTCTCTTTGTCGTAACTAGCCCCGATATATCTTTGGGGGGGGGGGGGGGGGTTGGCTATAGCCGTTCCATCTGTTTTCTCTATTTTTAGTTTCTTTTCAAAAATTATCGAGCATCTTACCACTCTTATTTTAACGATCAGGCTCATGTGCTATGAGGCGAAGGGACTTTCTTTATTTTTTCCGCTGTTTGTTTCGATAGCCGCCCATTTTTCGTCGCTTCGATGAAAACCACTTCTGTAGTTGAGCTCGATGCAGTGCTGCATCTTTTGCAGTAGAGTTTCCTAAGGACGCTTTTTAATTGGGTCAAACCTCGATATTCGTCTGTTGGTTTGAGCCCGTGCTCCAATTAGGGAATGATCACTGTACTCTGTCGCCAGCGTTATTATAATCTGCTTCAACAAATTAGCATAAAGAAGATTGATTGCTGTTCGTGGGAATCGGCAACAGACAAGACTTTTCCATTCGGTAGTGATAGGTTGTTTGTGCTGCTGCAGTTTCGCTAACATTCGGTAGAATAATGTCCGAATGTTTTTGCTGAAGATGTTCAGGTCTTCAACACCATATGTATGTTTTCGGTTGGCTCGGATGAGTTTCCAAGCGAACGACTTTCCCGTCTCATTTGCAGCATCGAATTCTACTAATAACATGCATTTTGTAAAAAAAAACTATGCAAATTCGCATTCATTGGTTTGAAGGCAGTCAAAAAATTCTCTGGTTGTGATCTTTAAACTTTTTTAGTAATTCAAAATTTTATATATGTAGAAAACTGATATCAAAGCCAATTAACTTTTCAAGTCCTAGGGAGGCTAATTTTTTTTCTAGGGAGGGCTAAGCCCTTATTTACTCAAATTACTATGGAGGTAGCGCATAAATTTTATTTTGAAAGCCATTGATAACATTGATAGATAGCCATGGATAGTATCAATGTGACAAACAAATTTCATTTTATCTCACTGGATCTATATGATTTTCAATTAGAAGCTATTGGATTTTCAATTAGAAATCTTCTATATGAAAATCAGATAGAAACTACGTTATTAATTCTTTCAGTGTAGTGATTTTACTGCACACCACACACGCCTTAGCTTTCCTTTTACTGGCCCACTTCACCGGGATCTTGCACATTCGGCCGTCGAAGGACCAAAATGCTCGCGATCTTAAGAATGGACTGTAATTTTATTATAAGTTTTGTTTTCGGTCCAAGAAACAATCAAAAGCGAGCGATTCACTAGACAAATGGAACAGAACTCATTTATTCAGTTTTTTGTGAAGTTTGTTTGGGGATTGTTTATAAGGATGATATTTCAGTAGGGGTGATAAAGGAATCAACAGGCCCCATAGTGCAGTCTAGACTAAGAAAATGGAATGTGTCAATGACATCAATCATTTATTTATTAGTTAGTTATTAGTTTAAAACTAATCCTCTATGTAGTAGCGTATTACTTCTGTGTAGTTTTAAATTGTTTCCTTTTTTTTCATTTCCTTAGGAATGAATGCCGGTGCTAACTTCTACATCGTAGGACGGGACCCAGCTGGAATGCCGCATCCCGACAAGGAAATGTATCCTGACGGCAACTTATACGAAGGTACCCATGGTGCCAGGGTACTTAAAATGTCACCTGGATTGGATAGCATTGAGGTGAGTTTTCGCTTCATTTTGTAATGAATCATTGCGAACGTTTCTAAATATATTCTTACCCTGTTGCACAGATCCTACCATTCCGCGTAGCAGCCTACGATAAATCTGTTTCCCAGATGGCATTTTTCGATCCTAACAGGAAGAGTGATTTTGATTTCATTTCCGGCACTAGAATGCGAACGTTGGCACGCAATGGACAGGATCCGCCGAATGGGTTCATGGAACCTAAGGCGTGGAAGATTCTATCTGAGTACTACCAATCGCTAAAGAGCGGAGATAATTGATGACGTACTTTAAAGATGTCAATTAAAGTGAACTTATATATTAACAAATATTTTATGCACACGAACTATTGTGTAGAACACATATTTTATTTTTTTAATTATATATTTATGTCGATTGTTTTAACATAGATTATTACTGTTATATTATTGTATTCAGTTGTGTAATGGAAGCAGGTTTGTTCGGATGAATAAACTATTTGAAACACTAAATGGGATAAAATGTAAAGTTTTTTTTTTCAATTATTTCCGAATGACTCAATTTTATTGTATCTAATCATGTAGGTCGGTCGTTCTGTTGTCTTATCTTGATATTTGCTAAGATTCGAATGCATTCAGTTGCCCAGTTATCTAGCATATACAGACCATTTAACTTTAAGATTCGGTTACACTACCACGAAATGATACAACTATATTTATTTATTTAAGAAAGAAATAAATCCATCAACAATAAATATTGAAATGTTTCCCTACGCTATACAGATTTACGGATGGTAAGTGTCGAGTTTTATCAAACGTACTTCTTGTTCTACAAGATATAAGGTTCATAAATCTTTCGATGCTACGATATCCAACTACTAATTATCATTCACACTAGAGCTAGATGCACCATGAAGCACGCACGGCGTTGTCACTAGTCTTACCTGTTTGCCGTGCATTATGAGTGAAATGAAAGCATCAATTGGTTGTTACTGTATGAAACTTATTTACATGGGATTTGTGGCTTAACCGGCTCCTCGGGGGTGGTCGTGTGTTAATTAGGGAAATCTGCTTCGCTTGCTATCACACCTTTGTGTGTCATCAGGTCGTCAATGTATTTCTTCACCTTACGATCCACTGTAAAAAAATGATAAAAAAGAGTTTTTAATGTATCTAATAAAATTATTTACGCAACAATTGTCTCATATACTAATTTTCTTATAAACTGTATGCAAAAGTATATTTTATTATTAAATAATAACATTATCTTATAAAGGGTGAAATGGCGAATAATGGATCTTCTAGTGGCAGAATTTTGTACTTGAAGTCATAATGCGAGGAAACATCTGCATTATATACCGTGACATGCCCTATTACCGTGTGTCCACAATAAATTCGCTACATAAAATTTAATTTGCAACAATCACCCTTGAAACTATGTCGCTTTAATCAATATTTAATACATTTGAAGGAAAAAATATGTTTTGTACTTCAACTCATAAAAAAATGAAGAAAATAGTGTTCGACGTTTGACTTGTGTTGTAAATATGCCTAATACCGCGTATATTCAGAAGACAGAAAACTACCTAAAACAGTGCCAAACAATCTCAAATGATGAACTTAAAAGCACATTTACAATAAAACATATATATATATAATTGAATCATATTCAATTCAATTGAATTACTGTTTTACAAATTACTACTGGAAAAAGAATCATTTCCTTGTGTAGTGATATTTACGGTTTAAAAGTGTTTATTGATTCATCAAATAATTTACTCCACATTTATTAATGTTTGAGATAGGTGATATTCAGTGTCTACATTAAATTGAAGGCAATGGTAGGTTTGTATTCAGATGAAGAATACTCTACTTTTATATAAGAAACCGTACACGAATTTTTAAAAATATGTACGTTAATGGTCTGTGGTAAATATCGCAGAAATGATATCGTACTTTTATACCGTTCTGTGCCCTTATTCCAATCAGCGCCAAATTCCGTTCACGCAAGACAAAATGATAAATAATAGAGAGTTTTTGTTTAAAAACAACAGAAAAATATCCTTGTACTTTTCTATGGTTATGTATGCATGAAATGAAATAAAAACCAGCGTCATTTTTAGCGATTAATATTGAAAATTTAAACAAAATTTGTTGGTCGTCACTACGAGCGACATGTTGTCTGTTTTCATTAATCCACTTGCTAAGAACGTTTGTCATAATATTTAAGCATTTTTAAGTAAAAATTGGCCCTGGATTTTAAACACAGCAGCATAACAAGACAAAACAGGTAACATTATAGCGTATTACCAAATTGTTGTCTGTATTTTTCCGATAGAAAATGCTGAAAAGTGAAAAATATCTTGACCGGAATAAGGGTACATCTAAATCTACTCGTTCCTTATTCCGTTCATTGGGTTTGGAAGATGGATTCTGAAAATTCCGTGTTTGAGAATATAATCTATGAGCAAGAAAAGGTACATCGTACATGAAGCCATATGAATGGTGAACAATTGAAATTCTATCCCGCAACCAGGTAGACCGAAAGGAATTCCGTTAACGACTCTACGCGAAAAGGTTATGGGACCTTTTTCAACTCGTGCCGGGAAAATACAGTTTGTTTAGTTAATTTAGTTTAGTTTTTTAGTTTAGTTTAGTTAATCTTTATTAATGAGGTTTTCGGCCCTGGGCCGGTTCAACTCGCATCTAATGATTTAATGATGATTTATTAAGTGAATGCTGGACAATGTTAAGAAAGGGTTTCCGAAGAATACGGACAGTTTTAAACAGCACAATCCATTTAATTGTGGCGTTCTTGTTTAAAAGCTTTATCCGGAAACTCTTGGCGAATTTCTTTAAAGAACCGGAACTTTATAGAATATTCAATTTGAACGAAACAGTGGTACGAACAATTCCAAACCAATAAAGACATTGTTTTGGAAGGTTCAGGTCAGAATTAAAGGCCTAGTATTCAGGCTCTAGTAAAAATTACGTTAAGGATAAGGTGTAAAACTCCGATAAGGAATCGTATCTGTCCTTTCTGTGGTACCAAATGGAACTGGGCAGCTAGCATCAATGTTCATGTTGAATATATCTCGAATGGTAAGTGAAACAAACGAAAAAACAGTCAACTTGGCTATACAAAGGAAATATCATTCATTGTATTTAAAATTTGGAAGAAAATTACATTTTAAGCTTTTTATTTGCAACACATATTATAATAAGTGAAAAGATGAATTTGTGAGAAAAATGATGCCTGGTATTAGCATCTTCAAGAAATCAAATGTTTTTCGGGTGATTGGAATTAGGAACACGAGTGAACGGAATTAGGAACAATGCCATTTCCGATGATTGGAATTAGGACCACATAATTGGTCAATTTTGTTTTCACTATTGGAGGCTAAGTCTATGAATGCATTTTGTTAAGAAAACTATTTTGAGCTTTTCAGTGGAATGTCTTCACTTGTCATAAGACGAGTTTGTACAATCCCATTGGGTCCCATGAGGGCCCTCCTTAGCCGTGCGGTAAAACGCGCGGCCACAAAGCAAGACCATGCTGAGGGTGGCTGGGTTCGATTCCCGGTGCCGGTCTAGGCAATTTTCGGATTGGAAATTGTCTCGACTTCCCTGGGCATAAAAGTATCATCGTGTTAGCCTCATGATATACGAATGCAAAAATGGTAACTTGGCTTAGAAACCTCGCAGTTAATAACTGTGGAAGTGCTTGATGAACACTAAGCTGCGAGGCGGCTCTGTCCCAGTGTGGGGATGTAATGCCAAGAAGAAGAAGAAGAAGAAGACAATCCCATTGAATTCCACCACTTAATTGTATCTCGTCTTATGACAAGCTATGAATGCATCCCAACATATTTTATTTTCAATTGTACATAGAAATTGACACTATGTAGCGAAATTGCAGCTTCAAAATACTAAACGGCTATTTTTTAGAGCTTTTAGACATAGCGCATTGTCTTAGGTGAACGGAATAAGGGCACAGCACGGTATGCCGAACGACATAATGAAAACGTTTTGTGTGCTCGTTAGGATTAGTTGTTTATTATTTTCAAGTCTTCTTTAAGAAGTTTATCTTTGCCGAAGTGCTGGAAAACAACTATTGAATTTATTCGCGTCATGGACATTTTTTGGTGGAAAACTTTGAGCCTACCCCTTATAGCGAGAAGTTGGCAAAATACTCGCGAACATTTGTTTTGCCTTTTTCTTGCTGGAGAGTCAAAAAGCACTTTTTTCATTCTCATACATTCGACATTTTGCAAATTTAAGGCAAACTATGAGCATTTTTAAATCAATTTTGAATAATGTGTAATAAACTTACCAACGACTTCGACATCGTAAAACTTGTGAGAGATATTCCGCGCCAGCCCCTTGAAGAGTTCCTTAGATTTTATTTTCTGTTGACGGTAGTACGGCATTAGGAAGCGAATAACGACGTCAGCTAGGTTTTTCTTGGAAATTTTCTCCTGCTCTAGTTGTATGTTTTGCATTTTGCCGCTCGCTTCGGGATTAGTGTGCTTAACGACAGTCACGGCTGGTGCCGTTACGGTAGAGGTAGAAGAGCTAGAGGATGATGCAATAGTGGCGTTACTGGTGCTAGCGTTGCTACTACTGCTGCTGCTGTTATTCAGCGATGACGCGCTGGTGGTAGCGGTGGATGATGTCTTTTTCATAGCCGCTAGGGTGGCCGCCAGTGAAGATGTTGATGGCGAGGACGATGAAGTAGAGCCATTTCGAGCCGCGTTAGACATTGCAGCGTTCAGTTTCTGCAAAGTGGCATGGATCTGAGCCGCGGTATTGAACTGGGCAGCTGTTATGGATTTTACGGGTATTGATGCGGCGGTGATATTTGAAGTTGAGGTTGACGATTTTTTATGCTCATATTGACTGGGAGGTTTCTCTGCAGGGCTTCAAACAAATAATCGTAGCTTTTCTTGGAAGATGGCTTTTCTCTAGAAGGAGATATTACAGGTGGAGGAGGTGGCTGATAGGCAGATTGCGTGCTTGTTTGGTTGTAGGTTGAGTATGCGGAGGAATAACTGGATTCTCCACTAGCAGGAGGCGGCGGAGGAGGCGTTTTCGCTGTCGTTGGAGGTGGTGGAGGAGGAGGAGCATAATCAGATACCTTGTTTGTCGTCGATTCTTTTGTGTTCGACGGAGTATCATCATCCCACATGTCATCATTTGAAAGCAACGAATTGCTAGTGGCTGAAGTTGGTTCATAACTATTGAACTTTTTTCCACCTCCAAAGGATGGTTTGAATTCTTTTTGAGGAGGAAGTGGGGAGGGTCGCTCTACTCCATAAGAAGCTTTAAATTCCTTTTGGTGGGGAATCGGAGAGCGTCGCTCTCCTCCATAAGATGATTTGAAATCATTTTGGTATGGAACCGGAGAGGGTCGATCACTTCCATAGGATGATTTGAATTCATTATGAGACGGTCGATCATAATGAGATACGCGTTTCGGTTTACCATAGGAAAATTCTTCTATAGGAGAAGGAGGTCGTTTTGTAGGGGGTCTTTCTTCGTACTCGTTTGCGTATCTTTTGCGGGATCTCCTATCTTTGTATTCATCTTCCTCTTCAGTTCTACTTCTTGATTTTCTATGCCGTCGTCGATCGTCATCATAATCTCTTGAATGTGATCTTCCCGAACGATATGAGTGTCGCTCACGGGACCTCGATCTATCTCTTGATCGATGGTGAGATTTTCCTTTAGATCTCCCCCGTGACTTCTCACGGGATTTTTCTCTTGGTGTTCGCGAACGATCGCTAGATGCATCTCTTGATTTGGTACTAGTTTTCCTCTTTTTAGGCCTGTGCTCTTCGCGGTCCCAATCATCTTTTGAATCTCTTGATCGGTGAGAATAATCACTGGAAACAATTTCTATTGAAGGTGACCGTCGTGATGCACTAAGATCAGCTTTCTCGTTCACCGGTTTAGCTTCCACCACAGTACTCGGTCCAGCCGATTCTGTATCATCCCACATATCATTATCGTCCAGGGTTGCCAAACTTGATGATCCAGCATTGTTACTGGTTGCACCCGTGCCCTTCTTAGAGAAAAACGAATTGAGCGAAGTTTGATTCATTCCATCGCGCCCTGAGTTGCTAAACTTTCCGCCACCTCGCCGGCGGTCACCATTGCTTGTACTACCACGGTGGCCACTGGAACGACGTTCCTCGGTTTCACGTAGTTCATCGACAATTTCGTCTCCGTATTTACGCTTCAGGTCAGCTTCGATGGTCTTGAACTCACCTCCCACGGAATTACGGGGTTTTGGAGTATAGTGTTTCAGATCTGGATGTAACATGCCGGACGAAGTTGTAGCTTTTATGGCGGTTATCTGGAATAAAAAAGACATAGATGTTATATTCCATGATTAACCTTCCGGGACTAGCATTGTTATAAAAAGTATAACAAATTGAGTAAAAATTGATTAACTTTTCAGTCAGTTGACCAATTTGCACCAAACCACCAAACTATAACTCAAAAAAAAAAAAAATAGAAAATAATAAAAGTGATTCAATGAAAGGCTTAGGTAAATATTATAGCTAAATAATTAAATGAATTATTGATTGTACGACATTTCGCGGTAAAACATTCCGCGGTTAACCATTTCGCGGCGTACCAGTTCGCGTTCAGTATCATATCGCGGTATAACATTTCGCGGTTTATATTATTTGGCGGTATACCATTCCGCGGTTAGTACTATTTCGCGGTCAATACCAATTCGCAGGTTTATTTTAATAATGTTTCAAGTAGTTCAATAATGTGTTCTTTAGCTTTGTAAAGCCTCAAAATTCACCTAATTATTATATAAAGCGAATAATCATTGAGTTTATACCAGACTTGTATAAATTCAAATCGCAACAAAAATAATATTTTGAAGCAAAACATATTTGCAAATGCGCAATATAAAGAAGGCAAAACAACGCACTTCGCATTATACCGGGCAAATGCAAACATTTAAAGAAAGCAAAACATAACATTTTACTTTATACCAGGCAAATGCGAACATTTAAAGAAGGCGAAACAACACACTTTGCCTTATACCGGGCAAATGCAAACATTTAAACGTCTAATTCTCGCGTGATTTTTGAAAACGTCGTAAGTCCAAAAGAGAGGCTCTCTTTGTTTACTTTCTCTTTCGATTATTACAAAGCCATACTAACATTTACATGGGATTTTCCAGCACCGACCTGAAGAAAATAGCTTTGTCTAGTGTGCTGAGGTGAAAATATTGCAACAAATTTTAAGCTAGCCTAGATATAAGCAAAAGAGAGCGTAATGAAAGAGAGTCTCTCATTTGGACTTACGACGTTTTCAAAAATCACGCGAGAATTATCATATTGACAATAATGTATACTACCTAGAGATGGACGCTCCGCTCAGGAGCTGTTCGAAAGATTCGCTTCCTTACATTGAGCTGATGAGCCATGGATCTTTTTTAAAGAAACCTAGCTCAGAAGCTTACTTTAAATTGATGAAATCATTGTCAAACACGCGCCTAGAGAAACTCCCTCGAGCGTACGCACTCCAGTACGCGCGCTGTTGTATTTTGTTCAACACAAACGAAAATATCACGCTCGCGGTACACAACACAAGCGAGCTTGTATGAGCATTCCAGTCCAGTACCGCGCACGTGCCGATTGTTTATTATCTGCACCTAAAGCACTATCAAGCCAAGCGACAACACCATCTAGCCAAGCAACATAAATCATTTCTGCTGCAGAGAGGAATAAGAAATACACTATACACAAGCAAAAATAACATGTGACGCTACCAGCTCAAATCCGTGCGACACGGATCTCAATTCGGATTAGTCGCGACCGATTCTAGCGAGCGAACCATGTGGTTCAAATCAAACGAACCGAACTGGGAGCTGTGTCTTGCACGGAGCGGATCTTTTGCTTGCGACGGGTTTTCCCGCCAGCATACTGCAGCATGCTACATGTGCACACTGTTTGTTTGTAGCACCGTGCTCTGTATTTTTTTACCCTCTTGTTTTTAGTTCACTCACATTTCGGGAACCAATACATATATTAGATGAATGGGCTCGCTTGTATGAAAATGTCAACTACGCATGGTTAGAAGCACGCGCAAATTTATTTATTTATTTTATTTCGTCAACCAACGTAGACTAGTACATATACATATACATGTTTGTTTTTGTAATGCTATAGTATAATTAAATAATAGGTTTTTTTTAGTAAAGTGATGTATAATTTTGATTTTGAATTTATATTGCTGGATTTGTAATGTTTGTTCTTTGGAAATACTGTCTAATGTTATGCCGAGACATTGTTAAGTCAATAGTTTCGCAGTGTTGATTGTAAACGGCCATCATTCGGATGAGAGGCCCAAATTTGGCGTAATTAGTTCAGCAGTGGTTGGTTAACAATAATGTTCTATGTCGAAGTAGCCGAGAAGGTATGTAAAAGTTAAATTTCGATAAAATTTCAGTTGAATCAACACGTTGAGAAACTATATCGTTAACAAATGAAACCGTTGCACATTCTCGACGCTCTTTCAAAGTTTGTATATTTATAAGCATGCAACGTGCTTCATAAGATGGAAGAGGAAATGACGTCCAACCTAATTTACGAAGAGCGTATAATAGAAATTGTTTTTGTACTGACTCTATTCTTTCTTCATGTGTGGTTGTATAAGGCGACCATACAATGCTACAATATTCCAGTATAGATCGTACATATGAAATATATAGTGTTTTGATTGTGTAGGGATCCTGAAAGTTGAAGCAAAAACGCTTGATAAAGCCTAGCATATTATTAGCTTTGTGGATGATTGTGTTATAGTGATCAACAAGAGTTAGTTTCGAATCTAAAATCATTCCTAAATCCCTAACTCTTTCGTGTCTTTCTACAGTATTGTTCCCTAATACAATTTGTGTATTTGGTGTTATTCTTTTTCTGCTGAATGATATTATGTTGCATTTCTTAACATTCAGTTGCAATAGGCTTTTTGCACCATGTATAGAACATGTGTATTTCATTCTGGAATATGATTATGTCGTCTTCATTTTTATTTCCATAAATAGCTTTATGTCATCGGCATAAATTAAAAATCTTTATATTTTTGAGAATGAAGGTAATGTCATTTACATACAATATAAATAAAAGAGGGCCAAGATGAGAGCCTTGTGGAACTCCTGAAGTGACTTGAATGGGATTGGATTTCTTTCCGTTAAATTTTATTATTTGTTGCCGGTCTGTGAGATAAGATTCAAGCCATCTAAGGAGTCCTGGCTCAATTCCAATTTTTTGCAATTTGAAGAGTAACATTGGAATGTCAATGCGATCAAACGCCTTGCTAAAGTCAGTGTATAGAGCTTCCACGTAGTTACCATTATCCATTGCATTAAGAGAATAGTCAATGAATTCTATTAAATTTGTAGCGGTAGAGCGACCTTTGAAAATCCATACTGCATATTCGTAATTCTGTTTTTAAGTTGTGAAAATAATTTTTCATTGATAATGGATTCAAAAAGTTTGGGAATGCAAGAGATAATGGCTATTCCACGGTAATTACGAATGTCAGATTTTTGCCTGATTTGAAGATAGGCACAAGATAGGAGCTTTTCCATACCCTGGGAAAATTTCCGGATTCCAATGACAATCTGAAGAGCCAAAACAAAGGTGCAGTCATCTCTTTAGCCAGACTCTTCATAAATATCGGTGGAATACCATCAGGACCAGGGTCTTTAGATGCATCTAAGTTTTTAAAGCGTTTAGAATATCGTTCACCATGATCTGATTAACACCGATATCCCTAGCGAATTCTGGGATAGGCGCAAAAAAACAAGGTCGCAATCTTGTCCCGAAAAGGTGGTGTATATTTCTTGGAAGAAATCTCCAAAAGATTACAGATATCTTCCGAGCAATTACCGACGCGTTCGTCTAAATACATGGTTGACGGAAAATTGTCTGATTTTAATTTTGATTTTACGTAATTGAAGAAGTTCTTTGGACATGACTTTATTTCGTTTTCTGTTTTCGTGTTGTGTTCTTCAAATGCTACATCAATTGCTAATTTTAATTGATCGCAGATGTTCAAATATTTTCCCAAATTTTCATTCGTCTTGTCTAGCTTGTAAGTTTTATGTAAAATCGATTCTTTAAATTTTTTATTTGCCTATTGTACCAAATTGGATATTTTGAATTTCCGCTCCGTCGTTTTCTTCTTTTTGGGACCTCGTCAATAATAATATCAAAAATAATGTTATAAAAGACATCAACGGAAGATTCAATATTACCTTCATTCTCTAAAATTTGCTTCCAGTTAAATCTACTTAGCTTATGTCTTATGTTGTCATAATTTGCTTTGTTGTATTCAAGGACTTCTTCAAAGTCACAGTCGCTGGGTTTTTTATATTCATGAATGAACACAGAGTATTCGATTGCCGTGTGGAATGTTTCGTTTTTCCATAAGGGATTCAATGATTTAGTCACACAGAAATCTTCTTGAATATTGGTTAGTAGGAGATCAAGGTAACAGTTCTGTTGATTTTAATGTGATTGATTTGGTTAAGTCCTAGGCTAGCAGTTCTGTCAAATATAAACATAAGTGTTTCATTTTCCCCAGCGACTGGAAGTAGAATTTGTTCGTTCTCTGAATCCGGAATAAAGTCAACGGTGCGTTGGTTAAAGTCTCCGTAAATATGTACTTTGACTTCAGGTGGAAGTCCCGATAAAATTTCTTCTGCAGTTTTTAAAAAACTTTCATAAGATGTTGTTTGCGCATGTTCCGGTGGGAAATACACAGAGGAGAAAACATGGGTTTCTCCTGCAATGTTAGATTTCACCCAAACATGCTCAAAGTTCTTATATTTTTTGGTAGTTATTATTTCTGAATCAAAATTGATAGAGATTGCGATTAGAACTCCACTGCCAGACTTTTTTTTTGATTCTAAGAAATCGCGATCGTCCCTGAATACGTTAAAGCTGCTTCCAAAAAGTTCTTCACTATTCACGCTTTCATCCCAGCTGGTTTCAGTTGCCAAAATAACCGAGAAGGACGAGCTTAAGATGTTATTATGAATTTCCTTCATTTTAGCTGGGCTTTTCATGCGATTGAAATTTTGACAGTAAATCAAAACTTCAGTGGCATTCTGTTTTGATGAAGAACTTGTTGGAAAATACACATGTTATAGTTCATGTACACATGTTATAGTTCATGTATATTATAATGCCGTTTATACTTTTAATAAACATTACGATTATATTCCCCAAAAAACAAGACATTGATTTACTGCACCCAGTATGAAGAGAAAACTTATGACACGTGATATGGTTCATATACATATCAAAGACTTAGGGACTGAATTATTCAAATTAACGATTTGAGAAACGTTATCAACAAAATGTAACTCAGAATTATGAAATGTTGAGTTAGTTCTTGTATAGAAATAAATGTGATGATTCTAAATGAACTCCTAGACTTCAAAACTAGACGGCCAGAAAAAGCGTAATAAATGTTATTAGTTTAAAATTGTCGGTTTTTCAATAGAAATTATTACCTCACTATAGCTTAACATTTTAAAAATTTCAAAGTGAGGTAAATAGATGAATGATGAATGAATGAATAAATATATGAATGACACAAATTTTCAAATTTTTGAACAATAATTAAAATTAAAATAATAATATTATAATAATAATAACAATTATGTTTTAATATATGTAGCAATAAAGAACTGAAGAGCTGATCCAAAGAGCTGACTCTTTTCAATGAGCTGAACGGATCAGATCCGCTCACTGCAATGAGCTGTTTTGCCCATCTCTATTACTACCCTGGCCCCCACTCGCATATCAGTCCCATACCGTTTTTTCGCATACTGAGATAACAGCCGTTGAAGTTCCAAACAGTGATTCGTACAGTACATTTTTGCTGCTATTATCATGTCACATTGTTTGTACCGGACAGAATGTTGTACAATATTCTCTTGTGACAATTATAGTGTTGTAGACACATGCCATTCATGGCAATGAATGTATTACCCGCGAGTCGTTCGTATCATGTGACAATATTCGTGCCGCCTGTGAATGTATCGCTATCTACTATGATGGTAGTGCAAAATGAATGTTCTTAGCAGTCATAAAAGCTATGATCATATACAGTTGGGAAAAGATGAGTGAGATCCCAATTTATCAGTGCAAAAACAATACATGTGTGTACACATGTTATAGTTCATGTATATTATAATGCCGTTTATACTTTTAATAAACATTACGATTATATTCCCAAAAATAATTGCTTTTACTATTCGATTGATGGAATATTTAATTCTTGTAGCTGTTCCTAAAAACAATAAGGGGTAAATTTTACACATTTTCCAGGTAAGCTGTTGTTCAATAGTGGGTAAAAATCACTCGTCAATTTGACGTACAAACGGTTTACTCATTAATGAGTAAACGACGTTTACTCTTTTAATGAGTTGAACTATTTAACTTCATAATGGGTACTTTTTTACCCATTAAAGAGTACTTTGGTGGCACAGTGCATGATGCCATTACAGGGCTGGTAGCGATAAATGCCGTTCAAAATAGTGACTTAGAGACCAACGATGACGAAAAAAGTGACCAAATAGTGATTTTCAGATGCAGAAAAAGTGACCAAATAGTGACTTTTGTATGAAGTATTGAACAGGTAGTGAGCTGAGTTGCATTAGCATTGTCACTGTGTAACTCGTAGTAGATTGGAAACTAATGTTTAGCTTCCAATCTACTACGAGTTACACAGTGACAATGCAAATGCACCTCAGCTCACTAGTGATAAGTATCATATTTTTTTCAAATCCTTATCTAGAATGATATCAGAAATCAAGAAAAGACAAAAAATAGATAAGCATGAGGACTACTACTGCTGGCCGTGCCCATCTTCACCGTAACTAGGGAGAGTGATTTTTAATAATTAATAATAACATTTTTAATAATAACAAATTTAAATCCCTAGAAGTTTGATCAGCAAGGAGTGACACTAATCTTCTTAGCAATGTCACTCCCAACGTCACCTTTTCATATACCCCTTGAATTTAGAATGGTTGGTACGGATGTCCCCGTTTCTTCCTTTCGTGAATTCAAAACTTTTTGTTGATCATTATTGATCATCATGTTATTCATTACTGAATAATCTGATTGCCGGGGAGTTATGAATTATCTCCCAATTTCAAGCCTGCACGGTGGGCCTGGCCGTTTTAATATTTGTGTCATATTTATGAAACGCTGCAAATATTAATGCTGATAAGAAAGTGCTCGGAAACAAAACCGACATTTCCAGGATGCTTCTCAATACTGGCTGTGCATATGCTAAGACAAGACAAGATAACAAATTTAAATACATACAGTGCCCATTTACCATTTGCCATTCGAGCCCCTGATCTCGGTTGCCCGTGAACCGATGTTACTAAAAAAAATTACCAGGACTCAGATATAACATGAATTTTACCATACCTAATTTTCGCCCGGTGCCAAATCTGCGCCGCCTGCCAACTACGCGAAAAATATCAATTTTTGTTACCACAATTTACTGAACGTTTTCTCTTCCAGTGCGCTTCATATAATAAAACTGATTTTTTACATTTTTTTAAAAATCTTTATTAAGGAGACTTTTAATACTAGGCTGGCTTGTCTCCAATTTTTTACATGATTTTACCACATTGAAAAAGAGCAAAGAAAATATCAATAAGTATCACATCCCTTCTAGATGGTCCTGTTCACCTACGTTCCGAAACTTAGCAATCAAAAATGAAGCAGTCAAAATTATGTCTATAATCAACGTTTTATATTTTATATTAAATTATGATTGCAGCTTTGTTATAATTGTTGATAATTAGACAAACTTACATGAAAATTAGGTAATAAAATAATCTAAATTCGTTTTAAAAAAAAAAAATCTGTGTACAAATTATTTGAATTCATTTAAAAATATGGTAAATCCAGAGAGAAATAATTCAGAACCTAAAAAAGTTGCTAAGTTTCGTAAAATGTGATCCAAAATCTTGAATTTGGTGCAGAAATAGCTCTGGAAAACTCTGAAGATTTTTTTCAGAAATTTCAACAGAATTTAAATTTTTGTGGAAATTTCAAGGATCATTTTCCCAGAAATTGTGCGGAAACACTTCAATTCTTATGTAATTTTAACAGAAATCCGATGACGAATGTCAGCACAAAAGCTTCCGGAAATTCTTTCTTATCATAAATTCAAGGCGGAATATTTTACAGACATTCCTGTTGTCTTTCAGAAATTTCCGCGAGTATTGCAACGTTAATTCTTGTAAAAACTTCGCCAAGAAATGAGAATCCATGAAAAAAAATCGTACGGAATAATCTTACGGAATAAAATCCAACATTTTTGTGTTTCGAGTTTTTTTTATAGTCCCTGCTTCTTTCTAGATGAATGCTATGAAAACAATATAAAACCTCCAATAATTTAAGAAAGGAGCTAACTGACAAAAAATCGAAAAATGATGGTATGTATCATGCCGTGTGGTTCGTCGCAGAGATATCTCCGAATTATGTCAAAATTGACGTGACAAAAAATGGATATTTAGAAACGATGAAAAATGACCACAAGTGAAGTTCTTACCCTTATAATGCTTGTTAAATGAGTGCTCAAGAGTATACTTAATGCATTCAATAATGGGTTGAAAATATTCAAATAATTGGGTAAGCATAGACTTCAAACGTGGAGTCGCTTCTCAATAACAGCTTTATAGGTGCAATTTCTCAAATTTATATATTTTGCTAACAGATTTGCATTTGATCTAGTTGATGATAACGGTAGGTACAAATTTTTATTTTGAAGTTTTTTTTTGCAAACGGCGGTGCGAAAATAGTGACTTTAGTGACCATTTTACGAAAAATAATGACTTTAGTGACTTTTGGATGCAAATAGTGACTTTTTAGTGACTTGGTTCAAAATTAGAAAAACAATTAAGCATTCAATGATGAAAATGATGACGATTTGATGATTGTTTGTGCTTCCCGTATCCCCTTAAAGTAGGCCTAAAATTCTTGCAATGATTTACTATTCACAACACATTAAGGGTATTCACGTAGGGTGGTATTTTTCACAAGGCGTATTTGCTAAATGTTTACCACTGCATTCAATTCACTTGAACGAAAAGAAAGTTGAATATGTGCAACTTTTGGCAAGTCAATTCAATTCAGCTGAGTTGTTTAATTCACTTGCCCTGTCAAAACGCAGCATATAAGAATGAGAAAAGCAGCCTTGCTCAAATGTCATGTACAACCCAAAGCGGTACGCACATAGGAACTTGCCGAACCTCGATTATTAAGAGCAAGATTCCACGTTTGTTAATTATTTTCTGGAAAATATCATATCAATCCCCTTGAACATGGTATTCTAAATCGGTGTAAACGAATACACATCAAAATCGAAGTGTATCGGCATACAGTCGCGTAAGTCTGATTTCCTTTGAAAGAAATACCAGCTCGTAAATGTTTGGCTAAATATACCACGTATACAAGAAATACACTGAATACCAAGCGCTACGTGAATACCCCTATTGTTAGTTGGCTATGTGACAGTTTTGCACATGCTAGTAACGAAAAATCACTCCCTAGAAACAAATAATTTAACAAGATTATGACTAATACTGAGAGGTGGTACTAACAATATAACTCGCATCCCAAATAATTGATGTTATGAAGTTATTATTTTCATCAAGGCGATATTATGCAGATAAGATTAAATTTCTACATCAGGGTGTAAATATTGTCTGACAATAAAAAACACATCCTCATTCCAGATACACCATAGAGTAAGGTAGGGTTAGAGCATCTGTGAGGTAAGAATACTTTATTGATTTTACGGAATAATTACATTTTTCGAGCATTTATCCATAATCGAAAGACTTTTGCATTCGACGTGGAATCCCGTATATTTATTTCCTATTAGCAAAAACGGGTTTTACGCTTTTATCCGACGATTCGGTTACATATATTGTAACATTATCAAGGAATTATTGTTACATTTCAATACCAAATTTTCAAAAAGACTTATCTGTGTTTGTAAACAAAGATTCAAATATCGATTTGACGAATCTGATAATACTGCCAGGCAAACCAATGCTATCAGATTCACCAAATCGACTATTGAATCTTTGTTGTTTACAAAAGCATATAAGTCGTTTTAAAAATTAGGTATTGATTTGTTCTTAGCATAGAATTTTTTTTTTCACAACTTTTTGTTCAATCGCCCCCTCTATTGCTCGAAACGGGCCTGGTGGTTATATGGCTACCAATTCTGCTTCATAGGCAGGAGGTCGTGGGTTTAATCCCATTCCATTCTAGCACTTTGTATCTTTCCTTGCCAACTTTGGCACGCTGTAACTTTGTTCCCCGCAGTGTTGGTAAAATCACTCATGAATCTCAATCAACGAGCGCTCCCGTGCGAACGAAATCGTCTGCGATTTTAAAGGAATGCATCACGCTTGAATTTTTCATGCTAAAACGCATCAAGAAAACCTACGATGATTCAACTCATCCATGAGTTTTTAGGTGCTGAGTTGGGTGCGTTTCAACTCACGCTTGATTTGAATCATCCATGAGTTTTGAGATTTTGAGTTTTTACCAACACTGGTTACCCGATGATCGATTGGGCTGACATTTTGGCAGTGAATTGAATCTGTTGAATTTTACATATATCAAGAGTCAAGTTGTTTGATTCATTCGTAAAAAATTACATACTAAGTCAAACTGTTCAAAATACTATTATTATTTATTTATTCAGACTAAGGCCGAAGTGGCCTGTGCGGTATATAAGAGTCTTCTCCATTCGTCTCGGTCCATGGCTACGCGTCGCCAACCACGCAGTCTACGGAGGTTCCGCAAGTCATCTTCCACCTGATCGATCCACCTTGCCCGCTGCGCACCTCGCCTTCTTGTGCCCGTCGGATCGTTGTCGAGAACCATTTTCACCGGGTTACTGTCCGACATTCTGGCTACGTGCCCGGCCCACCGCAGTAGTCCGATTTTCGCGGTGTGAACGATGGATGATTCTCCCAGCAGCTCATGCAACTCGTGGTTCATTCGCCACCTCCACGTACCGTCCGCCATCTGCATCCCTCCATAGATGGTACGCAGCACTTATCTTTCGAAAACTTCAAATACGCGTCCAAAATAATAGCAGTTTTAATTTTTGATATTTTAACGTATTTTTTTTAACGTTAGCGTAATTCAAACGTCATATCTGGAAATCGCATTATTGCTGTAATCTACTTAAAGTCTACCAGCACTTACATACACGTTTATATCTTTCCACTTAATCAGGGTTTGCAGAAATCGCTCTCTGATGAAACGCTTTGTTCACGCTCATTTTGTTTTAGAGACCACACAGCTTTGTAAAACAAGTTGAAATACATTCTCAGAACCAGTGCCCCCGCGTTTGGAGCTTTTTAAAAGAAATTTATCATGGGGTATAGCCTTCCGAATCAGTTCTTTATCATGACAGCTTGCGAAAAAAGTCTCTCACGGTAAGCTGCATATAGTATTTATATGCATACAGAGAGGATTAGTAAGAGATGTTTCATTATCTCTTTGATTCAATCCCTGCACTCAACTGTTCTCCAGATATTTGCCTGCGGAAATATTTTTTTATATGCATCGTTTCAACTTACTCAGACATAAGCTAGTATTGCCGTACTACTACTACTATTACTACGTTCTAGTATCCACCTTAATAAGCCATCGTATCATTAATAAATTCCTTGATAGGAGGAAAAGAGAGCTGGTGAAGTGAAGTTCACGAAATGTTTACATACTGTTACTAATTGATTACATTAATTACATTAATGTTACTTATTCACCTAACAGTTCTATTTATGACTTTTCTTATAAGACTTTCCAAATGTACGATAGTGGCACCAACATCACATGGTGGATTAATCAAGGTTCTTAATAGTCATGCTGATTATTTTTCACGACATTATGATGTGTGACGCAAATACTGCGCCCCCCTTATCTTATAAAACCAACCTCTCACGTATTTTTTATATACCATTCCGTGGGGTGATAATTAGTCTGGGTAGGGGAACGTTCGTCTGTTGAATATCACATGTTGTGCACCAGAATACTGCAATCTGGATTTATCCGGATGCTCAGTAGTGAAATGAGGTTTCGCTTATCACTTCCTCGTTTTACAGAAATAGATCTATTTTGCTGTTGTTGTTTATAATAAATTCAAGTATACAAGTTTCCGTAACATAATTGTTCCAAATGTTATGAGCGATGTGCCTAAAAGAGATAGTAGCACAGAGAACAGACATTCAGGCTCGAACACAGTTTCTCTGAAATAATGTGTATGCAATCAAACCGAACATCAACGATCAACACCTCTAACGTCGACATTGCAACTTATAATCTCATACTGACAACGCGATGGTGCTGATGTACTCATGCACACAAAACGACACTAGCGCGCAGTGCCAATTTTTTATTATGCAACGTACACACTGCCGTGAATCGCATATCTGTCCCATCTTTGCTGGGTTTCCTATTCATATGGGACAAATATGCGATTCACGGCAGCACACCAGTCAAGCAGTTTGACGAACATTGACTCCGCCCCCAAGAAAACGCTTCGGTTGCGGCTTTGTTTGAACGTGTGTGAAGTTGTTCGAACAACCATTTGACAGTTGGCGGCTCGGTTGGAAAAAATTAAAATTATTATTTTGGACGCGCATTTGAAGTTTTCGAAAGATAAGTGCTGCGTACCATCTATGGAGGGATGCAGATGGCGGACGGTACGTGGAGGTGGCGAATGAACCACGAGTTGCATGAGCTGCTGGGAGAATCATCCATCGTTCACACCGCGAAAATCGGATTACTGCGGTGGGCCGGGCACGTAGCCAGAATGTCGGACAGTAACCCGGTGAAAATGGTTCTCGACAACGATCCGACGGGCACAAGAAGGCGAGGTGCGCAGCGGGCAAGGTGGATCGATCAGGTGGAAGATGACTTGCGGAACCTCCGTAGACTACGTGGTTGGCGACGCGTAGCCATGGACCGAGACGAATGGAGAAGACTCTTATATACTGCACAGGCCACTTCGGCCTTAGTCTGAATAAATAAATAATAATAGTATTTTGAACAGTTTGACTTAGTATGTAATTTTTTACGAATGAATCAAACAACTTGACTCTTGATATATGTAAAATTCAACAGATTCAATTCACTGCCAAAATGTCAGCCCAATCGATACTTGGGGGCGGAGTCAATGTTCGTCAAACTGCTTGACTGGTGTGTACGTTGCATTATGCTAGTGCTGGATCTGGATCAGCACAAGATAACGGCGGCATTGCAAAACATTTCAAAACGAACGGTATAACGTTCCACACAACATAGTGAGGGCAACTTCAACGTCTGTTCCGTGTTAGTAGTGAGAATGAGAGTAGCCAATTTTGTTCAAATTTGTTGGAACATAGTGCATAGGGGAAAGAAGGGTCAATTTGGCCTACATCAGATTGAAGAGCGAAGCTAACCGATTTGTACTAGTCATCACCACGTCGAAGACGAAGTACATGATAGGCTTACTGGTGATTGCCAAAAATGATACCAGCAGTGAAATTCGGAGCAGTGTTGGTAAAAACTCAAATTCTCAAATCTCATCCACGATTCAAATCAAGCTCTAGGCAAACCTCACTCGACTCATGGCCCAGAGAATCGTCCATGATTTAACTCGCGATTTGCATCATTGCGTGATTTGTGTGTGTTCTTATTCGTTCAATTGATCGGAATAACTTTCTTTGCTTAAAACAATGGATAACAAATCCATACGTAAATATAAAATACGCTTCAATTGGGTATTGACACTTTTGGAGCGAAATCATTTTCGGCGAATGAGCGAAACGATGCGATTCTGCGGGAAAACTCAAGCGCGATGCTCTTCCTGCAGATTTGCAAGCGATTTAGCTTGTGCGTGGGGCTTCGGTGATTGAGATTTGAGCATGATTCTACCAACACTGATTCGGAGAAGCATTGTGGCTGGAAACCGTACATACTTTGACTCCGCAAGAGTTCGCCGCCGTACCAAACTGACTATCTATTTTCTATCCGGAACAAAGTTCGTACGCTTCTTATACCGAAGGATTTTATCCAGATACAGGAAACCTACCCAACTTCGGAAATAGTGCGCAGGATTCGCCTAAAGATGAGCTAAACAACGCGCCAATTAGTTTGACAGATAAAACTTCTGAGAAGAAAGTTCGGTTCGGAAGTCCCGACTTCCAAATTCTAATTTGGTGCTAGGCCGACAATACAAAACGCTCAATCAACCGGAAGTCCACTACGGACATAGGACCTGGACGATGTTCGTGGAGGACCAACGCGCACTTGGAGTTTTCGAAAGGAAAGTTCTGCGTACCATCTATGGTGGGGTGCAAATGGCGGACGGCGTGGAGTAGGCAAATGAACCACGAGTTGGAGCAGCTGTTGGGAGAACCATCCATCATTCACACCGCGAAAATCGGACGACTGCGATGGGTCGGGCACGTAGCCAGAAAGTCCGATAGTAATCCGGTAAAACATCCGACAACGATCCGACGGGCACAAGACGAGGTGCGCAGTGAGCAAGGTGGATCGATCAGGTGTATGACCCTCCGTAAACTGCGTGCTTGGCGACGCACATACGAGTAAATAAGCCAATTCTTGGCCAAAACTATTTTTGCGGTTATTTGGGCCTGATATTCCTAGGACGAAGTTATAATTGCCAATTATGCAGGAAAATGCAATTTTTTGGCTAAATCTATCCACCTAACAGTGTAAAACCAAATAAAAATGTTAAAATACATATGTTTTCAAATAAAACCTCGCGTTTTATGTAAAATCTCTTGCTTCCGCTACATGAACGATTCTAAAATGGCTATATTTTCACAAAGTAGCAAGAAACCCGTAGTTAAAGCTCTATCCTTAAAGGGATTTTCTAACATTTACATAGGAAAAAAAACATTTAACCTATTTTAACCCATGCACAATACCCCAGATGAAAAATGGTTGTATAAATTCGCATGCACAAAAGTAAACACTGTTTTTTGCTTGAACACTCTTTTCTCCTTAACTTAATCCTTAACTTAAAAATTTACGCGGTTATTTGGGCCTGATATTCCTAGGACGAAGTTATAATTGCCAATTATGCAGGAAAATGCAATTTTTTGGCTAAATCTATCCACCTAACAGTGTAAAACCAAATAAAAATGTTAAAATACATATGTTTTCAAATAAAACCTCGCGTTTTATGTAAAATCTCTTGCTTCCGCTACATGAACGATTCTAAAATGGCTATATTTTCACAAAGTAGCAAGAAACCCGTAGTTAAAGCTCTATCCTTAAAGGGATTTTCTAACATTTACATAGGAAAAAAAACATTTAACCTATTTTAACCCATGCACAATACCCCAGATGAAAAATGGTTGTATAAATTCGCATGCACAAAAGTAAACACTGTTTTTTGCTTGAACACTCTTTTCTCCTTAACTTAAACCTTAACGTTAAAAATTCGGGTCTGAAAAGGTGAAGCCTGTAGTAAAAAATATAAATCATCTGTATTCTATATATTGCTGTTCCAGAGAAAACTTTCCTCTTTCCGGTTGAATATTAAAACTACCGCAGCTGTCACTTCATACTTTTTCTCTGTTGTTTGGCATGGCACTCTACGATGACAACGCCAAATACCAGGTTTTTGTTTCAGTGTGTCGTAGATCTGCAGGCTTGCGGTAGAACTTTGACAGATGCGGAAGAACTTTGCGGAATCCGTAAAATGGAAAATTTTGAAAAGATCCGCAATACCATGGCTTGAAACAAAAACGATTGCCATGTCCGAGTCGAAGCCCCCAAAATATCATAGCTAGCCATGACGAAACTATCATAATAAGGCACCGTTCATAAATTATGATCATTTCAATTTTCGGGTTCATCCTAAATCTAGGTTGTAACAGATTTCTCTACTATGCAGAATTTATAGATAAGCGATTTCAATAGAAAAAAGATATCAACGCAACTCATGGGAGACCCATTATTCTATTTGTCTTGACAAAATGCATGCTAAATAGCATGCTATTTACTTTTTTTCCTGGATTCGTTATATGTGGTAATTTATGAACAAATGTTAAAATTTTGTTTTATAATGATGAAAAATCGCATTTTATTCAAATAGCTCAGAATCTAATTTGCGGACGTTTGCGGACGGGTTTTCACGTGGAATGCTTAGTCCATATCTTGAAGTTACACCCAAGTGATTTATCTTTGCCGGATTAACTTTTCCTCTAAAGAAAAACATAAAAAATAGAGAAAATACTGATTTTCAAGTGGTCATCACCTGAAACATAAAATTTATAATTTGATCATAAACAAAATGGAGCCATATGGAACCATATGGAACAAAATGGAGACATACAATTATAATCTACTCATTGTGTACTAATAATAGCTTGTTGATAACATTTATGTTGTGTAAAAATCAGATTTTCCAAATACTCCACAAATAAAGTAGATAAAATCCAATTCAATATACCTCATTTTTGAGCCCTAATTATATTTTTTTACAAAGTTTTGGATCACTTCTGAAACAGCTATAGTATGCAGAATGTTTTTAAGAATCTAAAAAAAAATATAAGAATGTGTAAATGTTGCAATTTTTTTTGGGTTTTGTCCACGAATTTGTTCTAGTTCTTCTGTGCGACGTGCAGCCATGGAACGAACCGAATGGAGAAAGAAGACTTTTATGTACTGCACAGGCTACTCCGGCCTTAGTCTGAGCAAATAAATAAATGATTATTTCAGATTGAAAGGAAAAATAAGATTTTCAAGGATCAGAGGCGCATCCACGTTCTGAGTCGTGAGTAGGACAAATTGGAAATGTCGATTTCTGGTTTAAGCTTTAGATCTAATCGATTCGCACAAATTCGTGGGTGTTACAAACCTAAACATTGGTATGAGAGTAGCATCACTTCCATCCGTTTCCACAAAGAGCTGCATCTGTTACCACAGAGGTGCAGAGAACTCTACGACCTCTCATAGTTGCCACGGGAGTTTTGGAGCTGTTAGTGTGGAAGGTATAACAGTAGGATTCGTTCAGGTCTAACGTGAAACACAGAAAGAACTAAGACAAACAGATTAATAAATGAATGAGCTTGCGATCGAACCCACCACCTCCTGTTTGAAGGCAGTAGCGGTTGCCACAAGATCAATGAGTTTGTGTCCGGAATCGATGCACAATTTACCAATATTGCCGCTAAAAGCTTAACAGTTACTGTCCCATGTCCATCCATCTCAAAAAGAGACAGATATCCTTGCGGCAGCAACTTCATCAGCTCTAAAAATAATCAGGACTGGAAAGGATATTTGCGGACAGAATACGGTACATAATTTGACAAATTCCGGTACATAATTTGACAAATATTGTTTTTCCAAGATTGTGTAAGGATTGCTCAGAAGCATGACATACATCTTTGAATTCCTACGATTGTAAAACATTTTCCAAGCTTCCAGTAGAGGTCATGGATCAAAGAATTTTTTTTATAAATATTCAATGGGTTCATAAATATTCAAATGATTGATATTTTGTTATCATCTGTTATAAGTGATTGCAACTAGCGTTTTAACTTCGTTTTTAGTTGAATTAAAATAATGACTTGTTAGGTAGAGTTGTAAAAAAACCTTCACGCTAAAAGTCCAGCGTACAACACATTTTGGAATTTAGCCTGTGGTATGAGTTATTGACAAACTATTAAATGATTGAGCACGGATTGCTAAATGATCGAAAACATCCTTGCTTTAGACATCATGAGCACTACCGGGATTATAAAGCGTCTAAAGTCCTGAAAAACAATCTTTCAAACAAACTCTATTCCTTTAGAATTCCAGAAACGTCTATGATTATTCTAAAGACTCTGATTAACTTTGAAATCACCATTTGATAACGCACAGATTCTTGCCAGTCAATGACTTCGTATGTTTTTACCATAATCATGGGTTGGACAATGCTTTGACTGTCCCACCCAGGCAAATTCATGCGTAGGACATGTCCTACTTGTACCACCAACTCCCGACGCCAGTTTTAAGGATGGAACAATAATACAATTAAGAACATAAGTAAATGACTTATTATTATTATTATCTTTATTAATGAGGTTTTCGGACCTGGACCGGTTCACCTCGCATGTAAATGACTCATTTGACCATTAAGCCAGGTCAAGATCATTAAGCAAGATCGATGCTTCCAGTGTCATCGCGATTAAACCGCGTTTAGATCGCTTGTTTCCCTGGCCACAGCTGTACAAAAAAATATGGTCCCCAACATGACATGAGCGAGAACAAAGCGTTTTATCAAGCCCCCTTGGTGGGGGCCGCCTATCCGAATCAGTTTTTATCTAACTTGTATACTGCCGCTAACCGCAAGTCAGACTTATCTGTATATGGCGCCCATATACAGATAAGTCTGACTTGCGGTTAGCGGCAGTATACAAATGCGATAGTTTAGTTATCGTAGCTTGTTATGATTCGAAGATGTTTTCACCTCTCTTTTATCGTTGTTCGTTTTCTATTGAGAGCGATTTCTGCAATCCCTGGTCTATAGCCTCAACAGGATAGGGTAAAATGCCCAATAGTGGACCCCCTAGTAGCGGAACTGTGCTCTTCCTGTCATAAGGAGTAGAAAATTTCAAAATATTCATTCTGCTTGATATCTAATAACAAGATCTGCATCTCCTCTTCACGATACATACACAACCCGAGCAAAGTCTGAAAACATAATGAGAGCATATAGAAAACATATTTTGATTTTGACATCAAATTGAAATCATAATTTGTTTTCAAATATGAATCATAATGATTGCTGTAGATTTCTAAATTGTATCATCTGACAGCAAACTGTGTACTAATTTTGTTATCGGAACCAATATCAAACTTAGTTTTCGATTTGGTCTCATCGATAGCAGGAATAGTTTTCGATTTGATGTCACAGTAAGATTTTTCTGCTGTAGATTTTGATCTTTTAACCGTTAAAACGACCAAAAGGATATCAACTTGAGTTATCAAAATTAGACGATTTCACAACAACAAAATCAGTTATCTATTTGCTCTCAAGCTTTGCTCGGGAAAACACTCAAATACACGACGTTATTCGTGGAAACTAACATTTTAAAGTCTGACTGAACACGCCCTATAGTAGATCCCCTGGGGGTCCATAATAGGAAATTGCTTCCCTATAGTCGACACTTCATTCGATTTTCGTGTTACGTTTCGGGACTTTCTTCTTCCCTATTGTGGACTTCCTCAAAATATTCCTATAATGGACACTCGTGTTTATTTTTATGTGGCCGGGGTTTCTCCCAAATCGCACCAAGCTCCACAATAACCATTTTGCTGCCCAAGCTTCCGTTCTACAGATTCAATTGATCACGAATTAACTGAGGATATCATATGGCAAACATACAAATGAATTGATATAAAATGATGCTCGTTTTCCCTTTTTCCCGTTTTCCCAAAATATTACAAGTTCGTTAAAAAGCTGTGTCACACTAAGGCGGAACTAAACGATTGAATCGAGAAAGGCATCGTTACCGCTAGGTGGATCAATCTTTTCAGGAACAAAACATTCTGTAAAACTATATTTCAGAAGCATTGATATTATAATCAACTAGCAGGCCCGACGAACTTCGTTTCGCCTAAAATTGATTAATTCTCTGATTAGTTCTTGAGTTATGCAGAAATTTCTTTCCCATTTGTATGGGAGATCCCCTTTCCAGAAGGGGGGGGGAGGGGTTCGAACCATTACAGAAATATACTTTCTCTTTCATTTCCTCCACATGCAAGATTTGGTTCCATTTGCTTGATTAATTCTCGAGTTAAGAACCCCCCTTTCCAAAGCGGGGAGAGGTCTCGAACCATCTCAAGAACCTTCCCCGGCCCCAAAAACCTTTGCATACAAATTTTCACGCCCATCGGTTCAGTAGTTTCCGAGTCAATAAGGTTCAGACAGACAGAAATTCATTTTTATGTATATAGATTATGATAATGTAAATTAACAATACTGCTTCATAGTTTCGTTACCATTCGAAATTTCAGCGAATTTGACTTATTACGCGTTTACTAGGATAATTCAACCCCGATACGTTGCTTGTTCTAAATCTCATTTAAGTGCTTACTGGTTGAAATTGTTTAAATTTGCGATGTTTCTCCCCAAAATATTCGGAACACAGGCAAAAGTGCAATGGTTGTTATGTCAACTATAAAATCATGGGCAGAATACTTATAATTTTTTTTCTTAGGTCAATTTCTTCACCTCCGCTTAGTGCTTAAACCTGGTTTAAACGTATGGGTAAGCACCGCTTACGAGTTAAGCGGAGGTGAAGAAAACGCCCCTTAGTCTTAAAGATTGGTTTATGAAACTGTGCCAGCTCACTTTTATTCCTATTACACTGTACCGCGACCTGGCCTAATTCCGCGCATTTCACCAAATAATGTGATGTCCACGATAGCCAGGTTCTGATTTTTTATAAAACCACTGTATTAGGCGATGGGCGGAATTAGAGTAGGTTACGGTACTGATTTTTGTTTAAGATTGATTGATGCACCTCAAAGTTAAAACGAACATTACTTTTCATCACAGACTTTGGTGTCTCAGCTATTAACGAGAAAGTCAATATCATCACTAGGTGAATAAATCAGGATTGTCGTATACACTGTTTCCGAGCATATTCTTCTTGATGATGATGTAAGGTATGGAAGCATCGTCATGAATAAGGTCCATTGTTTATGACGTGACATCGAAAATATTATTTGGGAAGCTGCCTCAGTCTCGACAAGTAATTCAACTGGCGTGGCTAGATTTAAGGATCTGCAATGTATGCGAAGAGCCCTAGCTAAGATACTTTCATAAAATAAATAGGTATGTTAAGAAAAACTAACCTGTTTGGAAGGAAACAATCATTTGATCGACGGTTCTAAGTGTTCCGCACTGTAGTGATACTACTGTATCAAACTTCGATAAGATTTTTGGTATACATGCAACTTAAATTGAACGCGTATTATTATAGTTATTATAAGAACTGAATACAAAATTGTAAACTATTAGAAATTGTGTTTTAGAAGTTGGCTCAACACGTCGATCACTTGCTATCAAATAAAACAATAGACCAAACAGGACCTAAACTGTACAATAAATTGAGCTTACTGCGATCGTGTACGTGTACCTACGTAGGTAGGTACGTAAGTGCCTATACACTCTTTTAAGTTTGACGAGTGGCTGTCGCGGCAAAATGAAATGTGAATATTTTCAACCCCAAACCGTGTGTTCGTGTTCGTGAGAATTTTGTGATAGCCTTAGGGAACGTTCATTTATTATGTGACGCGTAGAGAAGGGAAAACAGTTTCGTGAAAAACGACGTTTATGTCAAACTAGTCGACCCGGTAGACGTTGTCCTGCATAGTAGGCGAAAATGCGCTTTCCGAACTGCCCATGCAAAGTTTCCATACGAATCTTAATTTTAGTTTTTCACGATTTGCTCAACTTTACTTGTAATTTTCGCATTAGGAAATATCATATAAACCCGTCGGGAAATATAACGAATGTTTCTGCTGAAGAAATGAAAAAAATCCATCCAGCCGTTTTCGAGTTATGCGGATACGAACACAGACCATTTCAAGACAAAATTTTCAAAACGACTTATCTGCTTTTGTAAACAAAGATTCAAACATCGATTTGACGAATCTGATAGCTCTCCCACGCAAACCAACACCACCAATAGGAAGGTGAAGGTTTCCGCTACCTGTTGATGGTGTTAGTTTGCGTGGGAGAGCTATCAGATTCGTCAAATCGTCGTTTGAATCTTTGTTTACAAAAGCAGATAAGTCGTTTTGAAAATTTTGTCTTGATTTCATTTTTATATATAAGACTACACAGAAAAAAATTCCATGGTAACAATTACTATTTTGTAGACTATGCACTGTTTTTAAAACAACCACAAATTTTCAGTTAAATTCACCATGCATTCGGACAAATTCACCACTGATTCAGTTCATGTAACAACATTCCACCACGACCACAGTTGATTTTTACTGCGCGCATGGTAAAATCAAACGGTTTTGTTGTCTGCTGAAAATCGTCGGTGCGTATTCTTAAATTAACCCTCGGAATGGTAGTTTCAACCGCAACATTTTTTTGCGTGTAGTCGACTCGGCAGACGTTGTCCTGCATAGTAGGCGAAAATTCGCGTTCTGAGCTGCCCATGCGAAATATCATAATTTTAGTTTTTCATAATTTCTCCACCCTTACTCGTCATTTTTGCATGAACAAATATCATATAAATCCGTCGAAAACGATAACGGACATATTTACTGAAGGAATGGAGAAAATCCATTCAGCCGTTTTCGAGTTATGCGGATACGAACACAGACCATTTTATTTTTATTAGGGGAAAGGCGGCTTTGGCAGGTTTTGTTCTATTATTGGCAAGGGGGTTTTTTGTCGACCAAATTTTATGAAATTTGGCCACAATATTCTTTGATATGCAAAGAATGTTTAGGCCAAATTTGAGCATAATCAGTCATAAAAAAAACCCCTGACAATAATAGAACAAAACCTGACAAATCCGTCATTCCCCCTATATATAAGATTTAAGGATGCTTCGTACAAAAAAAAAATGTAACAGGAAGGGTTAAAAATTGCTATTTTTGCGTTACGTATATAATGGGTATTTCCCAAGCTACTGATACCCTATTGGCTCTCAGCGCAGCGCGAAAACAAAATGTGGTGATGCTTTTTATTTCACCCGGTAAGGCATACAGGAAAAGATATTTTAGTTACTACATAAAGATTGTCGCTGTCGTCGCTGTCCGGAACATCTTTTGCTGGCGAGGATAGGGGAGCTAAATGTCAAAGAAAGTAAATCCATACGATTTGACAGCTTGGTATACCCAACATGTTCCGGACAGCAGAACAAAGGGAACCGAAGCGACAATCTTTATCTAGTAACTAAAATATCTTTTCATACAGGACGTCAATTTTAAAAAGTTTATTGAACCGATTTTAGCCGAAAATAGTTTCATTCGAGTTAGAAATTTCATTTAATTTTAGTTTAACAAGACTAAAGTTGAATTATTTTGATTAAAATAAAGCCAGGATCATCCACCTGGCGTTGACGATGCCTTTCCCGATTTAATCGATTGGTTTTGCCTTAGTGTGATACACATAATAAATAATTGCCTAAATTACAGCTCTTGCAAACGCTGTATACCCGAGCAGAGTCCGCTATCAAAATATTATCAAAATGATAACAAATTGAGTTTTTGATATCATAACTATAACATATTTTGATATAGAATTGCAGAGTACTCTAGCAAATATCATATTTTGATAACTGAGAATAATAAATAGAGTCCGTATTTTATAAACCGCATGAAAACATCTTTGAGGCCGTATACTTATTACGTGACAGCTTAAAGAGGGAGGAGGGGTCTGTAATTTTCATGTTCGTATGAATGAAAAGTTATTTGCAACAAAGTTAGGCCGTTACAAATATTTAATTAACTTTTTGTCCTACTGGTCTCCGTAAGGTCAAGGGGGGGATAATCTATATATCTTCTTCTTCTATATACATAAAAATGAATTTCTGTCTGTCTGACCCTTATAGACTCGGAAACTACTGAACCGATCGGCGTGAAAATTTACATGCAGAGGTTTTTGGGGTCGGGGAAGGTTCTTAAGATGGTTTGAGACCCCTCCCCCTTTTGGAAAGGGGGGCTCCCATACAAAAGGAACACACTTTTCTGCTTAACTCGAGAACTAATCAGAGAATAAATCAATTTTAGGCGAAACAAAGTTCGTTGGGTCTGCTAGTAAAAAATAAATATTAAAATGAAAAAAAAAATTAAAAAACTCCTCGGATTTGTTTAAGAATATTTTGAAAATACTCAAAATTATCCGAATTTTATTTTTTTGCCCCGTTAAAATATTATTTTTTGGCAAAAAAATCCGAGGGGGGGGGGCGACAAAATAGATTTTAAATATTTGTATCGGCCTTATTGAAGAAAATCTAACATTGGGAAAGGGCAGTTGAAAAATCCAGAAAAATATAATACATAATAAAATTACGATCCCTATCTTCTATATGAATAGAAATTATTTTTCGTTCAACGGTATATGAAGATTTTTCTTACGGATTGAAAAAAAAAATATAAACTCTTCTTTGAATTTTTGTTGATTTAAATTTATTTATTTTAACGTATATGAGTGTTGAACTTGCAAACTTTGTGTTCTAATTTTATAGTAATAGTAACGCAATGTCGAATGTTATCATCAATCTTTTTTAAACTTAACAAATGTCCTAGTTTATACCTACATAAACATATTTTCATAAATTTGATCAATTTCCAATTTTCGTCCAACAACGTAAACAGTGTTGTCCATGTCAGTGATTATTGTCTAAAAATTGTAAAAATTGATCATTTATTCTGATGTATGAGTCGTCATACCCTAAGAGTTTACAAGATTAATTTGTTCTATATGGTACATGATTAATTTGAAGTCTGTCATGATAACTAAATTCTAATTTTGAAATATTCAGCTCACCTGTTTTTATGGAGGCAAAAATTGTAAATTTTAATCGTTCGTCATATTTTAACTTTACCGCTTTTTTTAGGTACCAAATCCGCGAATGCCAATTTATAACTATTGATGATTCTGGTATTATTGCCTAAAATGACAAAACCTGTTCGTTCATAATATATTTTTTGTATATTTGTACAACTGAGTGATTGTTCCCTGTTCTATATTTTAGGATCATACCATTTGCACTGTCATAAGGAAATAAAAAAGAATTCCAAAATGCTCCAAAGTTTCGTGCGCATGTTACTTTTTTATAATTTGCAGATCGACTACTTGAACAAAGGTAGGTATCTCCTGCACGACGATCATTCTGCAGCCATCAAAGTGGCTTCGAGCTACAAGAAGCTTATTTATTACGTGATAAGCAGAAATCGAGATAAAACTATTTTCTATTATCAGTTATCGAATAAGACTGATTAATAATGAAATGAAATAATTCAACACCAAAAGCCAAACTAATTTGGATATTTTTATTTTGATATCTCAAATAAATTAAAACAAAACAGGAACTGAGTTAGATATTTTTCTGATATCAAGACAGGGCACACCGACCATCCCACCTTGACGCTCCCTAACTTGACTACCTTGGAGGCGTCTGCTGTAGATAGCCGAATCAATGCTACCTGTGTTCATGCCGGACCTTTCCGTAGCCGAACGGCTGCGGTGGACGTCTCCACTTCACACTGTCGCCGCAGTGCCGTGACGAGCTCTTCGACTTCGGTGATCTCGTCCAGGTCTTTAACCCTTAGATTCACCTCCGTCGTGAGTGCCCTCACCTTGGCCGTCTCGCCCAGGACTTTCTCCGCCAACTTCTTGTAGGCGGCGCCCTTTTGCAAGACGCCCCACTTCAGCTCGAGGATCATCTCGCCCATCCGGGTACGTCTTATTCGACGTACGTCGCGTCGGCGCCGAGTTCACCGAGTTTGACGTCACTCCTCATCGCCTTCAAGACGTCCGAGTACCTAGCCTCGTCCGTCTTGATGACTAGGGCATCGCACCTGGAGCGATTGGCGCCTACCCTATAGACTTCTTGCTACCCTCATTCGCCTAGGCCTTCTTTTCGGCCCTTGACGTCTTCGGTTTCCTCTGCTCCGTTGGAGCAGTCACCCCCGATGTGCCCGCGAATACTTGAGCCTCAGTCTGGGTAGACTTTGGCACCATCGTCTTCGCTGGCACGCCCTCGGTCGATTCGACCTTGCCCGAGTCCGCGAATCCTTGGGCCTCAGTCTGGGTAGACCTCGACTCCACGGATTTTACGGGTTTAGACTTGGCCGAACCCACCGTCCTCTCCAGCTTGACGTCCAACATCGACTTTCGAAGTTTCAGCAAGCTCCTCTTGAGGTCCTTACTAATATTATGCTTCGATGACGCAAAGTCGATGATGGCGTCTAGCTGTTCCGTCGCCACCTCGAAGGTCGAAAGCCCATCGTGTTTGCGGTTCATCGCCTCCACAAGCCATAGGCCGTCAATAACCTCTACCGGCGTTTTTTTTAGCCGAGATGAAGGTTAAGTGACCCACGCTGGCGCTGCGCACTGAGCTGCCGACTATTGCTTCTGGCCTCCTAGGCGGAGACCTGAACAACCCACCTCTTGCGAAGGGGTTGTCGCCTACACTACTACCACTAGTTGAAGAATTGCCTTGGTTTTTCATTTTGGTCCCACGAGTTCCTCGGGAAAAGAGGTCCACCACGCCAGAGCCCAGCATGACGCGGTAAGGGACAATTACTGTGGAGGGTGCCCATTTACCCCACAGGCTCCGTTAAAGGCCTAGCTCATTATTTCACCCCCCTGGCTATGCATCCCCTCGGCACGGGTCGCTTAACGCCTTGGGATTAGGGGTTAGGGACGATGGTCCCGGTCTAACTCGCAGTGGCCATGGGGAGGGGTCGTCAAGCCTTTGGACAAAGTCCCTGCTTCCCCCCTATGATATAGTGTATCTTGATGACAAAGTTCACACATCTAATTATCATATTGACAATAATGTATATCACACTTAACTCATTTCGCAGTATTCGGTAAATTTTACCGAAATCTCAACAGCAGAACTGTTCGGTAATTATTTTACAGATTTTCTGTAATTTTTTCCATTGTTGAACTGTCAAAATCACCGAAAATCAGTAAAATTATTTACCGAACAGTTCTGCTGTTGAGATTTCGGTAAAATTTTACCGAATTCGGCGATTTATTTTAAGTGTGATGTCTTTTGGAAATAACATATAATAATGCGTAAAAGAAAAGAGAAAAATACTTAAAAGGGAAACGCAATGAAAGAAACGGCCATATAAACACAGACAAACAGACATAACACATTGAAAATTCACTCATCAAATTCATCGTCGTTCAAACACTAACGACATCTGTTGCTAATTAATGATTTGAGTGTATTACTTGTACGTGAAGTTAAACGATTTACAATGATATGGAAATACTAATATCATCTTCCAAACTTAGACGTACATATTCATGATAGAATTATAGGCGAAAGTATAGAATTGATAGTTCCGTTAGGATACGGCAGGCATGAAGAATGTTTTTTATAGAAGTCGATTTGAAAGCGAGCGGAGGGCAATATTTGTGGTGGCACATATCGCACGACCTTCCTTCTGCCAAGCTCCAGTATTCTTCCTTCCCCCTTCATGTCTGATCTGGAATGTTCCAGGGAACCGAGTGGAGTTATTTTTGTCCACCACGCGACTAAAAAGGCTAAAATATTGCTCATAAGGGCATTAGGGCAAAACGAGGTCTTGCGGCTTCGTGCGGTGAACTTAACCACATTTGCACGATTCCCCAGAAAGCTCTACGATTTGCGGCAAAAAAAATTCAGCGCAATCCGCCAGTCCCGAACCGAGATATTGAATTTATTCGCGTTATGGACATTTTTTTCAGGGTGGATACATTTTTCAAATCAACATCTTCTACATAATGTACATATTAACATATGAGTTTTCAAAATATTGAAAATAATGTCCAAGTCGGCTGGTTTAATACCCGGAATATAGGCAAATAACTTTGATTGAACTGAACCTGATTTGCGTGCTTTTGCTTACGCAATGCGGCCGGATCTGAGCTTGACGACCGACTGGCAAATAGCACACACAACCTCACTTGATCAGTACAATAAATGCTGATGAAGAATGTGTATAGTCGCCAGACATTCTAAATACTCACGCTCCGCTTTCATCCGTTAGATAGAAGCAATGCACTCTCCAATAGTCGAGATCTGCCCTGGCCACGTCCTTGCGAATGCTTAGGAAGGGGAAGGATGGTTAGTTGGACACCTACTTAAGATGGTTATACAAGAAAGCCACAGATAGGCCATCTTGGAAACCACGTGCTTTTTCTAGTGATTTTTCAAGAGCACGAATTGAGAGAACTACAATGTCCATGGAGATGAAACATCCGTAGATCTTTTGCTTACTTATGCTAAACACTCGACTTTAATTTCAGCATTGTACAAAAATAATTAGGAAAGCTTTGATCACCGCGTGACTTTATCGAAATAATTTATTGGCTTTTTTCGGTGATAATTATACTACTCAAAGCGAAAGGAGTAAGTAATGAAGATACAGATTCGATTGACAACGCAACCGAGCGGCAATTGTGAAATGAATAGAAACGGAAGATTAGCAGAGGGCTGTATATGAGAACAATCATTGTTGAAATCGCTGTTATTCTGCCTAACGTCTACCCAGGAACGGCGTGGTGAAAACTGTACCAAGACAGGCAAAATAACAGCGATTTCAACCTGCTAATGTGCTGTTCGGCAAGCGTAAACAGTTCTATTGATTCGTGACATATTTTCAGAGATTCATACAAGAGCATGCTAAATCTCTTCACGCATAACTCTGGCAAGCTCATACTTCGCCCAAATTGGATCTTATTCGAACTGTATTTCATCAATTTTTTGCCAATTGGATTCTATAATTAGGAAAGCTTTGATCACTTTATCGAAATTAATTTATTGGCTTTTTCGGTGATCAAGGGAGTAGATGAAAGTAATGAAGATACAGATTCGATTGACGCAGCAGCGGATGTGAAAATGAATTCAACAATGATTGCAGTTTCTATGGCCTGCTAATCTTCAGTTTTTCATTTCGCATGCGGTGTCAATCGAATCTGTATCTTCATTACTTTCATCTACTCCCTTTCGCTTTGAGTAGTATAATTATCACCGAAAAAAGCCAATAAATTATTTCGATTGTACAAAAATGTTTACGCTAGATTTGAACTTTTGATAATAGTAGTAGAAAACCGTGTGGTGAATTTAAAATTCACCGCATGGCTTCATTGTATAATCACCTTAAGAAAGATGAAGAGAACTCTACGACCGCTCATAGGGGCCACGGGAGGTTTTGGGATTGTGTGAAAGGTTATAACAGTTGGAATCGTTGTTTTGGTAGAACGTGAAACACAGAAAGAACTAAGAAAAAAATACAAGGTAGGAAATGGACGAGCCTGGAATTCAACCCACGGCTTCCTGATTATAAGGCAGAAGCGGTAGCCACTAGACCACCGGGCTCGTCTTACATTTGTTTTTAAGTTCATATTGCATATAGGTGAACTGCTCCTTGAATTCATACCATGTACCCAAATCAAAACCATTCGAAAACAAAGAAATGGTGCGCAAATTGTTTAATTTTTTTTGTGATTTTTTTTTCAGCGGTGAGCACGACGGATAACAACAAAATGTAACACAAATTGAGATTAAATTGCCTGTTTTGCGAATGTTATTGATATAGGAGCATGTTATTAAAAATGGAACAGATACCCTAGCTGACTTTCAGTCTTTAGTACCCTTTTTCCAGCATCTTCTAAGCTCAGTTGGCAGAAAATATTTCCAAATGATCATATGTCGATAACCTGTTTTTTAATGGTTGACGTTTATTGTCTTGTTGTAGCAAATAACGAAGGGTTCTGAGAAAAATCCCATATGGGCTTCTAAGCAGCATCCGCTCAAGATTCTAAGAAACATCCACCCAAGATTCTGAGCAAATTTCTGTCGAGATTCTAAACAGAATCCGTTTGAAATTCAAAACATAATCCGTTTAATATTCTAGTTAAGGTAACGCCAGGGCAGCAGGGACTATGTCTATGGGCCCTGTTAAACCTCTATAAAAAGCTGCATGTATCCGCAAGTAGGCTCCACCAAAGCGACCGTGTGCCGCTCAAAGCGCACAAGCCCAAGTCCTGGTGTTAGGTGGGACGCTAAACAGCCCTGACACGACGGCCCTCCGACGAGACAGGAGGTTTGCGCAGGCCCAATAAGCCGCCTAGAAAACCAATCATTACGAACAATATAAGAGATAATGCGACTCGATATAATCGGCAAAGACCTAGGCGACGAATACAGGATCACGATTGGAAGCTTGGAACATGGAATTGCAAGTCGCTAGGTTTCGCAGGTTGCGACAGGATGATCTACGATGAATTACATCCCCGCAACTTCGACGTCGTGGCGCTGCAGGAGATTTGCTGGACAGGACAGAAAGTGTGGAAAAGCGGGCATCGAGCGGCTACCTTCTACCAAAGCTGTGGCACCACCAACGAGCTGGGAGCCGGCTTCATAGTGCTGGGTAAGATGCGCCAACGCGTGATTGGGTGGCAGCCAATCAACGCAAGGATGTGCAAGCTGAGGATTAAAGGCCGTTTCTTCAACTATAGCATCATCAACGTGCACTGCCCACACGAAGGGAGACCCGACGACGAGAAAGAAGCGTTCTACGCACAGCTGGAGCAGATATACGATGGATGCCCACTGCGGGACGTTAAAATCGTCATCGGTGACATGAACGCACAGGTAGGAAGGGAGGAATGTATAGACCGGTCATCGGACCGGATAGTCTGCACACCGTATCGAATGACAACGGCCAACGATGCATAAACTTCGCAGCCTCCCGCGGAATGGTAGTCCGAAGCACCTTCTTTCCCCGCAAAATATCCACAAGGCCACATGGAGATCACCTAACCAAGAAACGGAAAACCAAATCGACCACGTTCTAATCGACGGTAAATTCTTCTCCGACATCACGAACGTCCGCACTTACCGCAGTGCGAATATTGAATCCGACCACTACCTCGTTGCAGTATGCCTGCACTCAAAACTCTCGACGGTGTACAACACGCGTCGAAGTCGGACGCCGCGGCTTAACATTGGGCGGCTACAAGACGGTAGACTAGCCCAAGAATACGCGCAGCAGCTGGAAGTGGCACTTCCAACGGAAGAGCAGCTAGGCGCAGCATCTCTTGAAGATGGCTGGAGAGATATTCGATCCGCCATTGGTAGCACCGCAACCGCTGCACTTGGCACGGTGCCCCCGGATCAGAGAAACGACTGGTATGACGGCGAATGTGAGCAGTTAGTGGAAGAGAAGAATGCAGCATGGGCGAGATTGCTGCAACACCACACGAGGGCGAACGAGGCACGATATAAACAGGCGCGGAACAGACAAAACTCGATTTTCCGGAGGAAAAAGCGCCAGCAGGAAGATCGAGACCGTGAAGAAACGGAGCAACTGTACCGCGCTAATAACACACGAAAGTTCTATGAGAAGTTAAACCGTTCACGTAAGGGCCACGTGCCACAGCCCGATATGTGTAAGGACTTAAACGGAAACCTTCTTACGAACGAGCGTGAGGTGATCCAAAGGTGGCGGCAGCACTACGAAGAACACCTGAATGGCGATGTGGCAGACGAAGATGGCGGTATGGTGATGGACCTGGGAGAACGCGCGCAGGACTTAATTCTACCGGCTCCGGATCTCCAGGAAATCCAGGAGGAGATTGGCCGGCTCAAGAACAACAAAGCCCCTGGGGTTGACCAACTACCAGGAGAGCTATTTAAACACGGTGGTGAGGCACTGGCTAGAGCGCTGAACTGGGTCATTACCAAGATTTGGGAGGAGGAAGTTTTGCCGCAGGAGTGGATGGAAGGTGTCGTGTGTCCCATCTACAAAAAGGGCGATAAGCTGGATTGTAGCAACTACCGCGCAATCACATTGCTGAACGCCGCCTACAAGGTACTCTCCCAAATTTTATGCCGTCGACTAGCACCAACTGCAAGGGAGTTCGTGGGGCAGTACCAGGCGGGTTTTATGGGCGAACGCTCCACCACGGACCAGGTGTTTGCCATTCGCCAAGTACTGCAGAAATGCCGCGAATACAACGTGCCCACACATCATCTATTCATCGACTTCAAAGCCGCATATGATACAATCGATCGGGACCAGCTATGGCAGCTAATGCACGAACATGGTTTTCCGGATAAACTGACACGGTTGATCAAAGCGACGATGGATCGGGTGATGTGCGTAGTTCGAGTTTCAGGGGCATTCTCGAGTCCCTTCGAAACCCGCAGAGGGTTACGGCAAGGTGATGGTCTTTCGTGTTTGCTATTCAACATCGCTTTGGAAGGTGTAATACGAAGAGCAGGGATTAACACGAGTGGTACAATTTTCAATAAGTCCGTCCAGCTATTTGGCTTCGCCGACGACATAGATATTATGGCACGTAACTTTGAGAAGATGGAGGAAGCCTACATCAGACTGAAGAGGGAAGCTAAGCGGATCGGACTAGTCATCAACACGTCGAAGACGAAGTACATGATAGGAAGAGGTTCAAGAGAAGACAATGTGAGCCACCCACCGCGAGTTTGCATCGGTGGTGACGAAATCGAGGTGGTAGAAGAATTTGTGTACTTGGGCTCACTGGTGACTGCCGAAAATGACACCAGCAGAGAAATTCGGAGACGCATAGTGGCTGGAAATCGTACGTACTTTGACTCCGCAAGACGCTCCGATCGAATAGAGTTCGCCGCCGTACCAAACTGACAATCTACAAAACGCTAATTAGACCGGTAGTCCTCTACGGACACGAGACCTGGACGATGCTCGTGGAGGACCAACGCGCACTTGAGTTTTCGAAAGGAAAGTGCTGCGTACCATCTATGGTGGGGTGCAGATGGCGGACGGTACGTGGAGGAGGCGAATGAACCACGAATTGCATCAGCTGTTGGGAGAACCATCCATCGTTCACACCGCGAAAATCGGACGACTGCGATGGGCCGGGCACGTAGCCAGAATGTCGGACAGTAACCCGGTGAAAATGGTTCTCGACAACGATCCGACGGGCACAAGAAGGCGAGGTGCGCAGCGGGCAAGGTGGATCGATCAGGTGGAAGATGACTTGCGGACCCTCCGTAGACTGCGTGGTTGGCGACGTGTAGCCATGGACCGAGCCGAATGGAGAAGACTCTTATATACCGCACAGGCCACTTCGGCCTTAGTCTGAATAAATAAAATAAATAATAAGGTAACGCTAGACTCTAGAATATCATCTAGACGATATTCTAGACTCTAGAATATCGTCAACAATAACCGCTACCACCGCGATCTGCGACGTGTCAGAGCAGGTCAGCGGCCTACCCCAACGGAGAGAAGTCAAGATGCCACTGTTACTAAAAGCTGCCGTGGGCTCCCAAGAAAGCAGAAAAAAGGTTTAGTTGCCGAATCGAAGGCTAAGTAACAACGAAGTAATAATGAATTTTTGGAAATAAATATGGATTTTAATTTATGACTGTCCTTTGTTTTCTAATAAAAATAATCTAAGTTGAGAAAACTCCAATTTTCAAAATCAAATCCATACAAAGGACTGTAGGGGTAAAAAGTACTCATTATCCTTCTATATGCGGAGTAAAAATTACACATTTTTTACTAGTATAAAATGAGTAAAAATTATGCTTATTTTGACATATAAGCTAAATGCTTTATATTGCCAAAAGAGTATAGTCTGTTTACCGTGTATAGCATATATTATTATTCTATAATAAACTATTTCAGTTGGTGCTTTGATGTTGCATGAAGAAGAAGAAGAAGCAGAAAGATGATAATCGAAAAATCGCAACGGGAAAGCATACGAAGAAACTTTTAAACTCTTCTCAAACATTCTAAACGCAATTTAATTTGAAACGATAAACAGTACGGGGTTGGACTTTTCTTCTTCTGTATAATAAACAGATTTTTTTTTATATGAATTTATATTTTGTGATATTACACTTATAAGGAAAGTCCAACCCCGTACTTCTTATCGTTTTGGTTGTAGGGCAATGCGCAGAAGACCAATCCCCAGAATCAGTTCCCCAGAATGGTATTTCCCAGAACGACCAATTCTCCAGAATTATATTCCTCAGAATGCACCATTTCACCGAAAAGAAATCCCCAGAATGACCCATTCCCCAGAAAAAAAAACCCGAATGACCCATTCCCTAGAAACCAAAAACCCAGAATGACCCGTTTTCCAAAAAAAGGTACCAGTCTAAAAAACTATGTCTTTCACTGTCATTTATATAAATTAAAAATACTAGATACTATATTTCTATTCAAAAATACTTATATTGAAGCACGCATTTGCCCGGAATTAGGCAAAACAACATATGCTGCCATATAATAAGAAGGAACATATTGTCTATCCGGAACAAAGTTAGAAAACTTTTTATACCGAAGTTGGATTTTTCTTCAAATACAGGCAACATTCCCAACTTCGGAAGTAGTGCGCTGGATTCCCCTAAAGATGCGCTAAACAACCAATCAATTAGTTTGACAGATAAAACTTCGGAAGAAAGTTCGGTTCGGAAATCCCGACTTCCGAATTCAAAGTGCTACGCCGGCAATATAATTCATTATGTTCATTGTTCATATTGGAGGAAGCCAATATGCCATAATGCCGTTAGGTATAATGCCATTTGGCATAACGACTTAAAGGTCTTAAGGCCATTTTTCATAAATTGTTGGGTACCTCGAGGCCATTTGGCATAATCGTTGAAAAGAGTATCAAATGCAATAGGTCGTAAGATTATATGAATTCCATTTTTAGAAGTATGTATTTACCTAGAATAAGACAAAAAAGTAGATGACTCCTTCTTTAAAAGTACACATTTGCCCGAAATAAGGCAAAAGAGTGGATGATTCCTTTTTTAAAAGTATGCATTTGCCCGGGATGATGGCTCCTTCTTTAAAAGTATGCATTTGCCCTAAAAAGGCAAAAGAATAGATGACTCCTGTAAAAGTATGCATTTGCCCGGCAAAAGAGTAAATCACTCCTTCAAAAGTATGCCTTTTTTCGAAAGAATGCAGAAGACTAGATGATAAATTTTTCAAAAGATCGCGAAAGTCGAAACGTATATGATTTCTTTTCTACGCATACGAACGGAATAAGACAAATGAGCTGATGATTCCATCTTTTAAAGCACACGATTTCTAATTATAACGAGAAAGCATGCACGCATTTGGTTGGAAGAAATCTAATGAGTAGATCATTCCTTCATTCAAAGTACGCATTTGAAAAAAAACTTTAAAAAATCACATTTTTCAGGAATGCCAAACGGACTTATTCCAAACGGTATTATTCCAAATGACATTATGCCATTTAAGGTAGCCCCGTTCATATTTAGTATTAATACGAACTTTTTTTTGTGGTATTTAGTCTAATCTAGGAAATGGTGCATTCTGGGGAATGTCTTACGGGGGATGGGGGCATTCTGGGGAATGTCTTTCTGGGGAATGGTTTTCTGGGGAGTAGTGCTCCAGGGGAATTAATTTCTGGAGAATCACTTTCTGGGCAATGGGTTTCTGGGGTATGACATACAATCATCTATTAATTAAATTCCTTTTAAAAATATTGAGAAGAGTTTTAAAAACTTCTTCATATGCTTTCCCGTGGAGTTTTTTTTTTCGATTACCATCTTGCTGCTTATTCTTCTTCATGCAACATCAAAGCGCAAATTTTTATTATCTGACGTACTTACATGTTTCACTATGGATCTCCTGTACAGGCTCGCAACAGTGTTGGTGGTAAATGCTTCATATTCCATCTCCATTGCAATATCTTCAAAGTCTTTGTACACCAGCTCATGCTCCGGCGGATCAGTGTCTTTACATGCTTCGACATTCGTTTTAAGTAGATCAGCCAACATGGTCAAGTTGCTTTCGCGGGAAGCAATCGTCAGTCCGTTGACCTTAACTGTAGTTTGCAGTGCGAATTTAACCCGACTGATAGATGCGGATTTGTGCATTTCTAATTCCTTAGCGGCAGAAGCTTTTCTTAGAGCAAATTGCTTTTGAATTAATAATTCCGATTCCCGTTTGGCGCGTTGCTCACGTAACCCTTCATCGCCTTCTCCTTCCTCGGCCATATAAGCTTCCTCGAAGCCCTTGCGACCACCTTCATATAAATCCGAACAGTCGTCATCGTACCCGATTATAGTTTTCAGTTTTCCAGAAACCGATAATTTTTGGAACGTTTCGATGGCTTTTTCAACCTTTTTCGGGTTACTACAAACATCGCACATGTTGTCGCAATCGGGTGGGTCATCGCCAAAAAAATCCGAAAATAGTCTATGTCGACAGTTTGCCGATTCGCAGTATTGGACGATTTTTTCAAAATTCTTCACAGCCAGTTTAGCCTTTTCCTCCTTTGATGAGCCTTTAGTTTTCTGCAGATCTTGCTGCAGAAGGAAGTCGATCGATTTGCACTGATCTCGACAGTGATACACGCGACAGAAAGATTTCTTCCCATCGCGACCCGCTCGCCCGGACTCCTGATAGTACGAAGCCACACTCTGTGGAATGTCCCAGTGAATAACAAATCGGACGGAACCTTTATCCACACCCATTCCGAAACTGATTGTGGCTGAAATGGCGGCATATTTACCGTCCATCCAGTCTTCCTGTACGGCAACGCGTTCAGATTGTTTTAAACCCGCATGGTAAGCCGCAGTTTTGAGGCCAAGCTTCGTAAGGCTGTTAGCTACCCGTTCCGTCGTTTCACGTGTGCGGCAATAGATAATACCGCATGCCTTTTTGCTCTGAAAGAAAAAAAATAATGATTGTAATAAAATGTATTTTTTAACTAGTTTGTTTTATTAGCAGAACGAGGAGTTGGCTTCATGGTGATCAGGAAGCAGATGAAGCGTTTTATCCGGTGGGAGCCGATAAGTGACCGCATTTGCGTGTTAAGAATGAAGAGCAAATTCTTCCTGATCAGCATTTATGCCCCAACGAACGATAAGCCTGATGACTTGAAGAATGAGTTCTATGTGAGCCTTGATAAGGCCTACGGAGAGTGCCCAACACACGATATAAAGATTGTCATCGGGGATGCAAATGCGCAGATCGGAAGAGAAATTTTCTGTTTCCCTGTCATTGGTACGGAAAGCCTTCATTCCGCTACCAACGATAATGGTCTGCGACTTGTAACCTTTGCTGCTGCTAGAGGGATGGCAATAAGCAGTACCTACTTCGCACGTAAGAATGTCTGCAAAAAACACCTGGCAACATCCGAGTGGAGACACTTTCTCACAGATAGACCACGTGCTGATCGACGGACGATATTTCTCGGATGTCATAGATGTAAAGTCTTTCAGAGGTCCGAACATTGAATCGGATCACTACCCTGTAGTTCCAAAAATTCAGGCGCGACTTTCCAGCGTCACGAATTCACGAAACAACAGAACGATGCGTTTCAATATCCAACGCTTGTCAGTTGAAGGAGTTGCTGATCTGAAGAACCAGAAGCTGGACGAGCGGATAGGAGATGCCACCGGATCTGGCGACGTCAACAGATTGTCGGAAAATATCCACGAAGCTGAAATGAAATGGTTGGTTTGATGAGGAGTACCAGCGGGTGTCGGACGAGAAAAATGTTGCTAGGAGTCGAATGCTAGTGGCTCGTACCCGTTCCAACAGAGAGCGGTACAGTGTAGCAAGGGCAGAAGAGAAACGAATCCACCGCAGGAAAAAAAGGCAACACGAAGAGAGTGTGATAGCTGAAGCGCAGAAGAACATGGATAGAATCGATATGCGGAGGTTTTACGCAACTGTCAATGGCGCGCGGCATAAGACTGCGCCAGTGCCCGCCATGTGCAATGGCCGAGAGGGGAATTTGCCAACAGACAAGACTATGGTGGCAGCCAAGTGGAAGGAGCACTTCGAAGATTTGTTGAACGGTGAAAATGAAGGTGTATTAAGAAGCAGGATGGACATAGTCGGCGACAGTCAAACTGTGGAACCACCAACGCTGGACGAGGTTAAGAAGTCTCGAAACGAGCTGAAAAACAGTAAAGGTACTGGGAAGGACGAGATCCCGGGCGAGCTTCTCAATCTTCTCAATCCACCACATTATCCAGAAAATATTGGAGAATGAAGAACTGCTTTCCGGCTGGTTAGATGGCCTCATATGCCCAATTCTTAGGAAAGAGTCAGTGCCAATTGTATATTGTGCCAATTACAGAGGGATCACCCTTTTGAACTCGGCGTACAAAATCCTGTCGCGTATCCTGTTTAACAGACTGAGACCGCTTGAGGTGTTCCCTGGGAAGCTGTGGTTGTTCCCTGGGAAGCTTACCAGACTGATCAAAGCAACGGTGGATGGTGTGCAAAACTGTGTGAAGATTTCGGGCGAACACTCCAGTTCGTTCGAATCGCGCCGGGGACTAAGACAAAATGATGGACTTTCGTGCCTGTTGTTCAACATTGCGCTAGAAGGTGTCATGCGGAGAGCCGGGTGTAACAGCCGGGGTACGATTTTCAACAAATCCAGTCAATTTATTTGTTTCGCGGATGACATGGACATTGTCGGCCGAACATTTGCAAAGGTGGCAGAACTGTACACCCGCCTGAAACGTGAAGCAACAAAAGTTGGACTGGTAGTGAATTCGTCAAAGACAAAGTACATGCTTGTGGGCGGAACCGGGCTCGCCTGGGAAGCAGTTACGATAGACGGGGTGGAATTCGTCTACCTCGGATCCTTGCTAACGGCTGATAACAATGTTAGTCGTGAAATACGAAGGCGCAACATCTGTGGAAGTCGGGCCTACTACGGGCTCCAGAAGAAACTGCGGTCAAAAAAGATTCGCCACCGCACCAAATGTGTCATGTACAAGACCGGTTGTCCTCTGCAGACATGAAACATGGACAATGCTCGAGGAGGACTTGCAAGCACTCGGAGTATTCGAGAGACGGGTGCTTAGGACCATCTTGGGCGGTGTGCAAGAAGACGGTGTGTGGCGGCGAAGAATGAACCACGAGCTCGCCTAACTCTACGGCGAACCCAGTATCCAGAAGGTAGCTAAAGCCGGAAGGGTACGATGGGCAGGACATGTTGCAAGAATGACGGACAACAACCCTGCAAAGATGGTGTTCGCTTTCGATCTGGCAGGTACGAGACGGCGTGGAGCGCAGCGAGCGAGATGGGCAGACCAGGTGCAAAACGACTTGGCGAGCGTGGGGCGTATTCGAGGATGGAGAGATGCGGCCTCGAACCGTGTATTGTGGCGTCAAATTGTTGATTCAGTGTTATCTGTTTAGATGTAGACTAAATAAATGAATGAAATGAGCTGTGGCAGATAATGTCAGAACATGGTTTTCCGGCGAAACTGATTAGACTGATACGTGCAACGCTGGATGGCTCGAAATCAAGTATTCGGATTGCAGATGAAGGGTCAACCTAGTTTGTGACCTTAGACGGATTGAAGCAGGGTGATGCACTTTCGAATTATTGTGCAACATTGCACTCGAGGGCGCTATTAGGAGATCTGGCGTGCAGAGGAACGGCACTATCATCACACGGTCGCATATGCTCCTGGGATTTGTGGACGACATCAACCTTATTGGAATCGATCGCAGGGCAGTAGTGAAGGCTTTTGTCCCACTGAAGAGGGAGACGACGATGATAGGCTTACCCATTAATTCTACCAAGACAAAGTACATGGTGGCAGGTAGAGATAGAGGAAGACCTAGTGGAACGCTTGTGACATGTAACAATGAAGTTTCCCGTGAGGTGAAAAGACGTATTGCTGCTGCGAATAGAGTTATTTACGGATTACGTAACCAGCTTAGGTCCCGCAGCATGCAGACGAAAACGAAATTTACTCTATAAAAAACTCTTATTCTACCAGTGGCCCTTTATGGACATGAAGCATTAACGTTACAATACTCGAAGGGAAACTAGAAAATAGTGTGTGGCGCAGACGCATGAATCATAAGCTGTATCAAGTATACAAAGAAGAAAATATTGTGAATCGTATAAAATACGGCAGTCAGTGGACTGGTCACTTAGTGAGAATGTCGGAAGAAAGAATAGCAAAAACAATATTCAACAGAGAACCAGATAGGGGCCGGCGACTTCGTGGAAGGCCACGAACACGCTGGCTGCACGCGGTGGAATCGAACCTGGGGACCCTGAACGTTCGGAGAAACTGGAGGAACATCGCCCAAAACCGACGATTAAAGAGCTCTACAATACGCCAGGCATAGGCGTAACGATGCTGTAGCCAACCAGGTATCCAGGTAGGTTGGTTGCGAGTAAATCTTCAACATCTCACCTGATACAAAGCATTGTCAAAATAAACATCTTTCTATGCCCGCCCTTGCTACCTCCTCGCGCCAGTTAGCAAAAAATAAATAATTTACTTACCGGTTTGACATCCTTATCGTCTTTGTCCAAGATGCTCTCGATGTAATCCCGCAAATGGATGTAATCATCCTGAATTGAGTTCTTGAACACAACATCGTAGAAGAGATTCTTCCGGAAGCAAGAAGTTTTAAACTTTGCTATTGGCTCTTTGAGCCTCAAGTTTTTGAAAATGTCTTCGACAACCTTCTTGGAAGCGGTTGCAGTCAATGCAATCCATGGAATCGACGGATACTCTGATCGTAGGTGGCCCAGCTTGAGATAGTCAGGGCGAAAGTCGTGGCCCCATTCGCTGACGCAATGTGCCTCATCGACGACGACATACGCTACTTTTTTGTGTTTGACCAACATCTTCATGAGCTCTTTGAAGGTAGACGTGTTGGCCTGCTCTGGCGTGATATATAGAAATCGTATGTCGGTGCGAATACTTTTCAGATCGTTGAGTACGCGATCACGGTCCTTGTTGCTCATTTTGGAATTGATTGAATCCGCTGGAATTTTCAACTTAGCCAACGTATCGAGCTGATCTTTGATCAGAGCCAGTAGCGGCGAGAAAACTATTGTGACTCGGTTGTCCTGCATTACACCGGGAAGTTGAAAACATAATGATTTTCCTGAACCCGTTGGCATCGATACGTAAACATCCCGTGTTCCTAGAAAAAAGAAGGTGTTGAAATATTGTTTGAAAAAATTTAAAGCGGGATATCGACTTTCAAATAAAGCACATTGAAAAATAAATAAACCATTTGGAATCCACAGATAGGGAAAATAAAATCTTTGAATCTTTAGCGGGATTATTTCCCATATTACGCATAATAATTTGAGTTCTGTGTTCTCAAAATATTTAATTCAAAAACGTTTATCAATAAAAATAGCATAAAATTATAAAATATACTGATAAATCAGTTATACGCAACGCAATGCTCTTTTCAGTGATGAATCGTGATGCATGCGCTCTACTTACTTGTAATTATTGTTTGAATTGCTTCCTTCTGCAGTGTACTCTTAAATTCACTGTGTCCGAAATATTGCTTCAACTTTTCTTGTAATATTCCATCGGAACTACCTCCGTCTTCTTTCTTCACTTTTTTCTCGAAAATACTCGCCAGCTTTTTGGCTGGTGGTTCGAGCTCGAATTTGTCCACCGGTTTTGGCTCAGGCGTCTTCGGAGGCGACGGCACATCTTCACCTATATCAGAATAGTATTCGGGGCTTCCTGTGACAGCTTCTGGGTTTTTGGAGTCTTCCTCCCAGCTGTTTTCCAACGAATGGGATTCTCTTTTGATTTTGTCGGTTTTGTCGCTTTCGGTTTTGATTTTCAAGGAAGCATCTATATCTGGAGTTGTACATTTATCTTCGGTGCCACTATCATTATGTGGTTCCGGTTTGATCTCCTTGGAACGAATCCGCATCCCGTCATCATCATCGGGTAGTTCGCCTGGTTCAGGACTACTGACGCTCAATTTGTCGTAAAAATCGTCTACCATTTCATTTTTAACTTTAGGAAGATCATTGTTACCTGGCACTTCCATTAATTTGTCCTCCTCAGAATGCTCTTCCGGAAGATCTTGTGTTGATTTCACTTCTTCTTTATCCAATGCCTTCTCATCGACATTCTCTTCACTTGTTCCTTCTCCTTGATCATTAGGCACAGTGTCATCGCCTTTGGTATCTGACGAATCCAATTCGTTTGGCTCCGGGGAGTCTTCTTTTGTCAGTTCACTGGCACCGGTACTGTTTTCATCCGACATTTTCAAACTTCCGCCCAATTTCTTGGCTTACTGAAATTTAAAACACAAAGTGCCGGATCCAAACCTAGACTTTATTTTACCACCGTCACTGAACGTTTCCACACGCGCCGATGTATTTGGATGATTAAAACATTTCCGCGCGCGATAAGTCAGTAAAACGGATCGCAATGTCTATAAACGCATCGAAATTAGAGAAAATTTCATCAGGAAAACACTCGCGATCCGAAAATGTCTCGCACCACGAAAGTTTTTTTCACGCACTTTTCTTGTCAAAATGCCAAACAAAAGATGGCGCAGAATGCCCATCGAATTTTAATCGGACGATTGAAACTCGATGGCCTTGTACACGAAAGAAATAAACTATTCAAAAGTGAGTTTTAAAGTGCACGGGTAGAACAAACCTGAGACGAGACCTGCAAAGAGGAAAAATGTAACTTCAGCTGCTGCCAGTCAACTGCTGTCACGAACTGTCAGGTGCAACCAGCAGCTTTTTGAGTGAAAGTATTGGTATCCCAAATAAAATATTCCACATCATTTTGTTTTACCAAGACTTTTTACTTTAACGAGTATTCCAAACCTTCCGTTTAGCTTGTTAATAATCAGTAATAAACCTGTGTTTTGTTCCCGGTATAAAAATCCTTATGAAAATGAATTAACTATTTCGTGAATTAGATACACTTTTATTGTGCTCAGAAGGGTCCACCTGGGGCTTAGGTGAAACAGTCAAGTAAACAGTAGAAACTCGATGGTCAACTGTGATGAAAAGAAGAACAAGTGTCAAAACAAGAGTCTTTGCAGGTCTCGTCTCAGGAACAAACACAGAAAAAAAATCCATGGTAACGGTTACTATTTTGTAGACTACGCCATGTTTTTAAAACAACCACAAATTTTCAGTTAAATTAACCACGCATTCGGACAAATTCACCACTGATTCAGTTCATGCAACAACATTCCACCAGGACCACAGTTGATTTTTACTGCGCGCATGGTAAAATCAAACGGGTTTGTTGTCTGCTGAAAATCGTCGGTGCGTATTCTTAAATTAACCCTCGGAATGGTAGTTTCGACCGCAACATTTTTTTGCGTGAACAACCCATATGTTGTTTTCAATCTGGCATCCCGGATAAAAATGTACTATTGGTTCAATAGTGTAAACAATTGAATTACCATACAATATACGGTATACAATAGGATACATTGTTTCTTGATGGTTGCACAGATTGTATCAACGCTGAGGATACAATACATCAACATATTTCTCTAATGTAGCAATACAGTATCCCCATAGATATAATAATCAAGATGTTGGGGTCAGAGCAAGTTAGTACTCATTTTCTGGTTCTATGTACTAATATTTCGGTACCCAGTAAAACAAAGCAACGCTTCAACATAAAAATGAAATGTTTTTATTTTCTACTGTTGTCAAGGTTATCATGCTAGTTGTTTATTATTTTCCTATGCTTTGCGGATAGTCAAGGACTGAGTGCCAAGTGCCAAGGAATACAATTTGATTTAATTGAATATTGATTTTCCTAGACTGCAATATTTTTATTTGTTTTAGATCAACTCTTACAACACTGATGTACAAAAGGAGTTCACATTAAAAGGTTTGCCCCCAATCCGGACCGAACGCTAAATCTCCACAATGTCGAAATCTCGTACTGTGGCGATCGTATTTTTCATCCAATCCCAGACACGATACTTATTATGAGCGTATCCGACGAAGATCCCCACCCAGTTTTTAACATCGAGCTTTTTTCACAAATCCTTCGGTACATGGATAAATACATCGTTTCGAAAACATGAAGGTTCGATATAGCCGGCTTTCTCAATTCTCACTACAGTAATCGTTCGCTAATTGGGGCACGACCTCACCCCAACTAGCGAATGCCGTTCGCTAATTGGGGCGTTTTGACAAGCGTCGATGTTGTTTACTTTTTGCGTTGAACAAAGGAAAATTTTACGCGCCAGAAAAAATTGATCCCGCCAAACACGGAAACAAAACGTCAACGCGTTTTTGACATCAGATTCTGACGTTTAGCTGCTTTTTAATTGGGTTTCGCCCCAATTAGCGAACCCCCAACTAAAAAACGCCCCAACTAGAAAAACCCCAATTAGCGAACGTTCACTGTAATCGAATGACGTGCTGCTTAACACCAGAACCCAGAATCCTCCAGCCAGGCTTCTTATTAGGTTTGTATTCACCTTGTCTCCAGCATGCCTTCTCAACGATATTCTGTTTCATGCGTTCACTTATCTCGTTTTACTCCAGTGTCAATTGGATCTGAATTCCCTAGTATTTGCAAAAATTTTTGAGTTGCGTGTCTGTTTATTCGTCACCATTGTCACACTTCAACCGAAAAATCGACTAAACTTCACCGTGACAAAAGCCGAGACCTCATACTACGCGAAAAACACACAAAAACTCTTTCGATTTAAATGCCCCAAAGCATATCTTCCCGTCGAGAACAATCGACGTTACTTGTTCTGTTATTTCGGTCCGAAACGTTCCCTTATGATTTCAATGATCATAGGGAGTAAACATTTACGTTAACTCTTTTATTTATTTAATCACAAGATAAGCTCAACATCATTCACTGTGTTCAGGGACTGGAAAAGAAAGTGCACCGGCATCGGCAAACCGTGACAACTTATAGGCTCCCCCAGACCTTAACGATTTCATCGCCGCGATTCAATCGTTGGGTCACTGCAGCCAATATTTGTTTATGCTTCCATACCAATGGCGACAGAATCGCTGTCGCCAAGCGATAGAATCGCGTTGCGACTGTCGCGACGCGTGTGTTTGGGGGAACCCTAATAATTTTCAAGGAGGCGATAACTTTCTCTCGGTTCTGTTCAGGGCGGTAAGTTGCCGAAAAAAGGTAGATGCCCACGTAGCGTTATTTTAACGCAGGGGTACACCGACACAGCATTACCGTTTTTTCCTAAAAACACCACGAGCACGAACCATTGAATAGGCGCTACATGGGCATCGAACCAAAGGTTTTATTGCGCTGTCAACAAGTAATCCCAGATAAAACGGTCCGGTATAAAACGGTAAAAAATATACGTGCAAAGCAAAAATATACGTCTACTCAACCATCAAACATCATCTGAGTATTAGGCGTATTGGTTTAGTATACTAATAATAAAATAAAATAAAAATAACGAATTTCCAGCTTTCCACGCTAGCCATAATGGCGGCTTCTATAAACAAATCTGACAGTAACTGCTTCCGACGCTGATCTGTAATCGACGCTAGTCGTATCTTAGCGACGATTTTCACATTGTTTATATATTTTTTGTTATCCGAAAACCTACAGCAGAAAACGAAAGTCTCGAAGAAAATATTTATGAGAAAACAATTTGTTACAAGCTTCTGATAATTAGAAAAGTAGTTCTTCAAGTCCCAAATTGATACGCTTTTCTTTTTAGGTTGGAGAAATTGTCCTATCAATTTCAAGACGTCCCTGTTGAAATTGAATTTGGGTATTTAGGTATATAAATATCCCAAACTCAGATTTGCAAGCAGTGCAGCATTTTAGTATTCTGACCCGAGCAGTTTTGAGATATTTCGACTTTAATCAGATGAACAGGTACACCTAGCTCCACTGGATTACCAAGTAATAAATGAAAATCAATCTTGAAGAAATCTGATGAGCAGCTTATTGCAGATGTGCGTAAAATTTGATGTGCTAGGATTTTAGTGGCAAAATTTTGAGTTCTGTTGCATATGAGGAATACAGTTTAGACTCAATAAACGTCGTCCACGCCAAGCAGCATAATTAAATTTAAATGAGAACTTTCTACTCTCGTCTCTACTCAGTACTGCAATTTCCACTTAGTTCACTTGATTATTGAAATAAACTACTTTTAATTCCATTCCTAGGCTTGTATATTGGATACATTGTTTTAAATATAAACATATCGCCATTGGGGGTGACAATGGGTCTAGGGGTGAGAATGGGTCATCGCTTTCACCGGTAGTCTGGAGGTCGTTGAGCAAAATCGTTCAAAAAGGTCTCTTATATTTTAGTCTTCTTGCCCTCAGATGTATTCAATCCAATCTACAAGTATTCTAATTGGTTGAAACAGTGACCCATTCCCCCTCAGAACTACTCTGGTTTAAATGCTAAAACGGGTTGACATTAATTGCATTGTTCATTCAGTGAAACTCTACTTAACAACTGTTAACTGTTGTATGGGAAAATGGCTTCAACCTAAAACGAAAATGCGTATTATTTTGGTGGCATTACAAGTTTGAAATTATCAGAAGCTTATTACAAAAAAAACGATTTCTTCCGAGTCTTGCTTTTTCCGATAACAATCAATAAACAATGTGAAAATGGTTGCTGAGATACAACTAGCGTCGATTACAGTTCAGCGTCGGCTGAGCGTCGGAAGCAGTTACTGTCAGATTTATTTATAGCAGCCGCCATTATGGCTAGCGTGGAAAGCTGGATATTTTTAAAAAAAATTGCAATTTACAATTTGCTAAGCTGTAACTATAATACACACAACAAATCGTTGGTAAAATTTAGAAAATGAATAAGTGATTCTCAGTAGAAAGTAAAGGACTGTTGAATTTGCCAATGCAAAAACTTTCCTTTAACCAGAACCCACTGGTCTGGTCTGGGTCTGTCTAATTTGGAGAATTAAACTTAAAAGTGACAGTTCGAAAATCAGCAAATAACCCGGTCATGAGAATGGCTATATAGCATGGCACTATAGTGCTACCTAAAGTTACTAGATATAAAGTATGGCAGAGTGAAAAGCGTGAGATTTTCCAATCAGAAAAATTCTTGTTAGATTTTCGCAGCTCTTGAAAAAGTTCAAGCTCTCGCACGACTATTAGCTTTTATATGTTGCTTCCACAAAGCAAAAACACTTTTTCCACATTTTATTCGCGAAAAATCAAATAGAATGTTGTTCAACTAGTAAATCCAAGAACGAATTCCTTTACCTTTTTATTTGGACTTTGTACACTAAGAAATTAATGAAATCATTTATAGGATAAAATGTATACTATTTTAGTATTAATGAGATTTATTTATTGCTCAGTTTAAATTGTATACTATCGCAGTATACAAATTAACTATCAAAGATTTGCGAGGAAGTATTTTCTCAAGTATATTTGGTGTTGACAATTTTCAACTTCTAAAATAAACGCTCATTAAAATCAGAAGTGAAACTTATTTTAAAATTTTAAAATGCATGGCGATTGCAAGCGCGTCACTTGCGCGAAAGGTAAGTTGTGCAGAACAAATATAACATCAGTCCACGCTTTCTTTTGCGTTCCAATTCCAAAGAACCTAAGGTCAAAATGTTTCCTTTTAGGCAATGCCGGAGCATTGATAATGCCGCCTCCGAAAACTAGGCAGCAATCATCGGATAAACGATTTCCAGTTGGACTACGAAATGCCGCGGCAGGATTGATCCAAATTCTATGAAACCGCAACGCGGCAGATAATGCTGTCTTTCATGATCTTTCCAGCGAGCTTAAATGAGTACCCAAACGGTATTTTGTGCCTGAGTAGTAACTATTAGTTAAGATTTAGTTTCCATATGTCTTTATAAATAATGTAAATGCGAAATAAAAGCTTATATTTACGATCGTATTTGTATTTCCATTATGTTATGAATAAAACAAAACATCTGATCAATGCAGAATCCAGCTAAAATACTAGCCAAATGAAGTTAAACTAATGTTGATTAAATCCATCTTATACATTACTCACCATAAATCCAAGTTATACTAACGCGGTATAGTGCGAACTTAAACTAAGGCGGGGTCAACCAGGCGAATAGCCAGTTAGTATGACTTTTAACCTATTTGGCATTTATTTTTTCCAGAGTGTAGCTTTTTATATTTTTGGAATAATTTTCCAATATATTTATTAGCACTATCTCAATACTCTCCATTGCTTCAAGCCCATTTGAAGCGTCATGTTCGATTGGATCCCGCAAATGATAGTTCCATTGGTGACCAGTCAGTGTCTTCGCCAGACTTTATATCTACACAGAAAAAAAGTATTTAGTAAATACGACAATAATAGTGTTCTCAAAATTACTGTGCGTCAAAATTGTGATAACAACAGAATATGTAGTCAACTTTACCACATTATAGTACAGCATACCATGCTTCATTCGAGTTCAACTCATATATCTATTGGTCAGAATAAATATATTCTATTTTTAAAATAACTACCCCTTTGCTCATGGAAAATACTATTTTTATGGTAACATGCGCCATGTGCATTTGCTGTAATCGAATCATCCCACCTCCTTGTTTATTTTCTTACAATGTTTGCGGTTAAAGGCCAGTATCCACTTAAAAAGTAGAGAGGTTACGGAATTTTGTGCAATATTACCAAGCGAAATTTTGACAACTGATATGCAAGGAGCAAAATGTCACTTTTACTTGCGGAATAATCGAGCAGACTATTTTTCTGAAAGTAAAGTGACAGCTCCCATTAGTTTGCGTGGGAACCTTACAAATTCCCTTTTTGATTTTTGTTCTTTTCAGGTGGATACTGTTGAAGAAATTTCTTTTCAACTTTTTACTTTTCCGATTCAGTAAACGGAATTTAACATGGTATTGGGATAGAAAAAGGAATTTCTTTTGAACACGATACCAACCTTAAGTCAAGCGTATTGAACCGACGATTTTCAGCTGAAAGTGTATTCTGTTCAGCTTTACCAAAAACATGGTAATTGTCTGTGCTAAAAGTTGACTGAACGCCATTTTCTTTGATTCAAAGTGAAAAAGATTTTCTTCGCACTTGTCTCGATTAATGCTCCTGATAAAAAAATTAAAATGAGTGATCTTTTAAAAATAGAAACAGTGAATATACTGATGGGCGATACCGATAATCCGGATATTGATGAAGGTAAGCATTTCTTGGATATGAATATTTCTAAATGATAAATTTCACACTGAAAACTTCTGAATCGCTCACAGAGGAAAACCATGACCCGAAATTGCAGGAACTAATTACAAAATGGAATTTGAGCCCATCAATCTACGCCATTCTCATCCGTAAGTAAATATCAAGTTTTTATTAGATAAATATGATTAAAAATTTCATAATCCGTCTACAGAACATGGATTCTCAGTTGAGTACCTGAAAGGAATGGACGATAGGTCGTTGGACGACGTTTTTTCAGTGGCCAAATGGACCGGGCATAAGTGTGCCCTTCGACAAAAGTTGGTTTTGTGGCAAGACAGCGTTTTATACCAAACAGCAAGCACATCAAGCGCACAACAAAATTCGCCGGAGGTAAACACAGTGGAAGTCCCAAGAACATTGCTATCACAATCAAACCAACTGAAACATCGTCTATTGCCGACTACAGTAACAACGGAATTGTTCAATGACATTCTCAGTCGCAATGAGAAAGGTAAAATTGTTGTAAAACATTTCCATAATCACCAGTGCCTCGATGCTACCCATAGAAAATATTTGGCTCACACGATTGTCGATTATTACATCGCCAACGAGCTGTATTTTCCGTTACCTGACATGGCCAAATTTGCTCAACTAATAGCTGCGCGTTTTACAACAGAGCTAGCGGTAAGTTTCTATAATAGTTGCATATAATTCAGTTGAATTTGAAGTTTTTATCTTAACAGGTGATCTACTATAATCCCCGGGACGCCAAAGCTGATAAAAAACACCCATCCGGATTAATCTACGATCGCTTTTACAATCGGAATAAGAAAAGATTGGTTAAGGTTCCTAAGGAAACGGAAAGCAATTTTCAAGAAGCAAAGTATGCTGCACTGCATCTTTCTGAAGACGGTAAGAAAGTTAATGTATATATTGATCTATATAAAATATCCATAGATAAAATTATATTTGATGTACCTTGATTAACTGATTGGTTTACGGAGGAATTTTGTTCGCCGATTGACACCGTCATCATTTGAATTCAATGAGACCATGCTAGTTAATTAAGTACATGATTTGTAGCCTACAAACTATATTTATTAAAGTTAATCCCAGCGCAAGTACGCTAAGCCTGAATTTTGACAAGCTTTTAGTGTCATGGCTCTACTAGCGAAGTGATTTAATGTTAGCCATGACCCAACCAGTAAATCACTGCTGTATTGTATCATTAACAAACATTATAACACACTAACATTTAACATTTTCCTATTTGTAGACATCACAAAGCAAACAGTACTGAAGAACTGGCTTCGCAATAACTTCGCTCCGGCTGAGGACGTTCAGATTAAGTGGAAACAATCAGTGTCATTGCGTTTGCGTTCAATTATCAATGAAGCTGATATTGAAAAGGCAGATGTACTATCTGAATGGCCTAGAATCCTCGATGAAACTGGATATCTGTTGGTAAGGATATAAAATCTGACTAAACGATGAATACTTTGCAACATTCATATGTTGAAACATATTCCACTGATAGCTGTCTGTCATTTATTTCTGTTTTATAGTACATAGATGTTACATTTAGTAACACTATTGTTACTGACCTGTGGTATTCGTATACCATCGCACAAAATGCATTCCCAAAATACGTATCGTTGTCAGTTTTCTACCGCCACCCACTTTCTAGTAAGGATAGATCCTCCCATATGTGATGTTACGTTTAGATTAGCCAAGGGAAGACAATTGATTAGAATTCAAATTTATGTCAAGCTTAAACAAGGCAGGAGAATTGAACAAGTCACTCGAATTGAACATCTAAACCAACAATCAATGTGAAACTGGCGATTTTTAATGGTTCCAGTTTCATAGACTATGAACGACCCACGGTCCCCAGAAATGTCATCAGTAGGCAGTACACTCACGTAAATAACCTTCCGATGTTTATAAGTTTCCCTTATGAAAATTAGCCACAAGGAATCACTTTGAAAAACATAAGGTAGCCTTATGAACCAGAATGAACTTTGGATGAACCAGGTTCATAATCAACATATATGTTTATCTTATGTTTACCTTACTAATTCCATAAAGCAACCTTATGAAATTCCATAAGTTAATTTTATGAAATTCTTACGATATCAATATATTTTTATACATGATTCATCGGATTAAAATATATGGTTTTTAGTAAATAATTATAGTTTTAATATACTTTAGACATTTTTATTACAGATAAATAATTAAATAATTGAAACCATTGTCTATTTTTTTTATAATATTACACGAAAATGTTTCCCACTAGGACGTCGGTATTGGTACATCGGCACACTGGTACACTAGCATCTGAAATATAAACAAATCTTGAATCATCCATCTAGCGGTAATAATGCGTTTCTCGATTGCATAAAAGTCAAGAAGAGTACTGATAGTTGGATAGTAGGGTAGATCCGAGGGTAGATCCTATTATAATGCTATAGCAGCATTCATTTATACACATTGTAAGGACCCCCGTCGATGCCGAATAGGTGCATCTTATTGTGAGTAAATAGGTTGAGGTCAATTGCCCAAAAATTAGTGACCTCGTGAGTAACTTTTCCTTACCCAGACAGACAGACCCCGCATAATGAAAAACGACATACCATACAGTCAAAATTACATATGCGTTATAAGATATATTGTCTCTATTCACTTCATTGTTAGCATATAATCGCATTGTTGTAAAACGTACGACACTGGCCAAATTGCAGATTTGTTGTACCCCATGCACCTTGTACTTATATTACATAAATTATTCAAACCATGCAAGCCCCGTAAAGCTAAAACGAATAGATAGTACTACTACCACAGAGAACAGACATGGAGGCTCGAACAAAATTTCTTGCAAAACATGTGTAAACAAATACACCGAACCTCAACGCCATCGACGTCGACATTGCAACTCACAATCTCATTTTGACAACACGATGGCGCTGGTATGCTCTTACATGCATAACGACACTAGCGCACAGTGGCATTTTTTTATGACGCTAGCGCTAATTATGCACGGGAAAACGGCGACATTCCAAAGTTAATTCAAAATGAACAGTAAAAAGTTATCACAACATGGCGAGTGCAGCTTCAACGTCTGTTCTCTGTGCTACTACTAATATCTTTATTAATGAGGTTTTCGGCCCTGGACCGGTTCGCCTCGTAAGGAATAGATAGTACGTTAGTGGACTTTATCACAAGACGAGTTGGTACACCAATGTTTTGGCATAAAGACCGTTTGGAATAAAATAAATAAAATAAAAATAATCATAATGAAATTAGGATCATTTGGCCATACATTCAAGTACTGAAAACGGTTGCATGATTCTATAACTATTTCTATACTGTCTTTGCACGCTTGTCGCAGCCATAAGGTGCCCGCCAGAGTAAACGCGGCGTGCGATGCGACGCGACGCGACTCACGGTAAAGAACAACAATAATTATCAATGAACTGTCGCGTCTACTCTGGCTTCACCCTAAAGAGCCCCGCGCATAGGATACGTTTGCGTTGCGTTTGACAATTTTCCCATGGGAAATGTGTCAAACACAACGCAATTCTATCCTATGTGCGGGGCTCATAAGCCTAGGATACTAGCCTTTTGAAATGAAGCTTGTTATATGATTTCAAAATTACTCTCAAGACTGATTGCTTACCTGTTGAACGAACATTTGACTGGTCAGAACCACTAGTGCGCTACTTTTGAGCACGATAAGTTTTGCCACCACCAGTGCCGCTGGCCAAACCAATTCTGCATCAATCGGAGCCTCCGGAATGGGACCAAGTATTTTGATTACCACCAAGCTTAAAAATCAAACTCGAGCAATTGTTGATACTCGGATTGAAGCTCCAAATAAACAAGCACCAGCTGATCGAATCGGTTGAGATTGGCTTGCTGCTTTTGGCAAACAAGTTTGAATCCTTTGCCAAAACAATGTACGTCCAGGTTCCTCGATTTGAGTACCCTAAAGAAATATAACGAATTATTATTTTCAATTTGTTTACTAAATAGCATACGAACCTTTCATCGTTTTCCAGGTCCAAACTCAGAGACAAATGCACTTCATGTTCGTATTTCTCACATATCTCTGGAACCAAATGTCCGATTGCAAAAAAAATTGAACTCGTACAATGACAAAGTCATAGCTTTCGTTTAGTGTTAAAATCGTGTAAATCGGTCCACGGACGGCTGAGATCTTGGTGTGAGATTTTTGTAACGCACACACATACGCACACACGCACACACGCACACACACACACATACATACATATGCTCAGTTCGTCGAGCTGAGTTGATTGGTATATACGACTTCGGTCTCCGAGCCTCGGATAAAAAGTCGGTTTTTCAAGCGATCTTTATACCCTTCTTAGGATGTAAGAAGGGTAAAAAGGGATATTTCTGGAAATTTAACAATTTTTAAAAAATACAAAAAGACTGCAGATTTGATTTGCCGCCTTAAATGGCAATATCACAGCTTCTGTTTAAGCCCAAAAGAGTTCAAATCGGGTCATAGACGGCTGAGATATTGGTGTGACAATTCTTCATTAGTAGTCTGAAAATATGTCTCATATTCGTATTTCACAGGCAGATGTATCTTGATTACCAGGTCAATCTATACGTGCAGCATGGGTCTAGGAAGCTGGCCATCTCTCTCCATCCTCCACTACCGGTGTACCAAGTACCTACTATGAATATGATAATGATGGGAATTTGTTATTTGCATTATATGTAGTTAGATAACATCAGGTAATAACTGCGAGAATACTCACTTATCTCATTGTAAACCACATGATCTAATAGTGGAAAGTGTGGATTTGGCTGTTGTTATAGTTGTACAAGAGAAACCAGATCGTGTTCCAAATCTTTGTCGGTTGGCAACTTCCACTGATTCGGGCGAGATTGTTCACTGGTATAACGGATATAACCGGTACCGTCGCCGCTAGGGCCATGGCGTTACGAACCTAATCCAATTTCCGCCATACTAATTGAAGAGGAAGTCATTCGGGTCACGATAGAGGATGTGCACCAGATGGTTTATATTGGCAGTTCCTGCTGTGAGCTTTGCTGGAATTCCATGCAGTTCTTCCATTACATCACTCACCACCCGTTTCCAACATACGGAATTTAAGATTTCTTTTTCAACCCGATTTATCACTATAAAATCACGGAGAAAACTTGAATAAAATCAACGACAAATGAACAACAATGTGACAGTTATTTGAAAGAAGAAAATGAACACGACCAAAACCACAAGATAATTTCATAAGCTCTTTTAAGTTTTTACACAATATTGACCAATGAATTTCATAAGGTATATTATGAAATTCATACTTAAACATAACAATTTCGTAGGGGCCTTATGAAATCGATTTCTAATGAACTCATGCGGTTTCATAAGGCAATAGTTATGAAAATCCTAATTTTATTTCTGCCAGTGTACGTAATTTATTGAAAGTCCCTTTCAAATCGGTTTTAGTACAGTTACCATGGTTGTCTCATGGGTTGTTTTTTTCAATTAACAATCGGCCAAAACAAAAAAAATCAAGACGATGCCTGCAAATCGTTGCCGGATTTATTTATTGATACATATCTTTAAAATTGATCATTGTGTGAATCTATTCATTAATTTAATTTACAGTCTTGCAGGTGGACATTAACTCTCCAAATATTTATTTTTCTCTAGACGAAAACTTGGAAGCTTCAAACGAACAAAAAGAGAGCCTTTGTTGAATAAAATGGGAAGGAAATTCAAGTTTGCCGGCTCTTAATGTGCGCGAGACTAAGATCGTGATCAATTCAATGGCACACACTTCCTTCTTACCTTCCCATAATAAACTTTATGGAGTCCTTACAAAGGCAATGCTGTTATACAACCGCCCTACCCAAGTAACCTAAAGTTTCTTTAAAAATACGTTTTTCGCTTAAGCAGCTCAGTGAAACTGATTAAGGTCACTCCTGACGGAATCCAAGATTAAAAGTGCTCGCGTTTTCGGGGGCACACCACTCGATTCAGAGGCGGCGCACAACTGTTATTTTTGTTAATTTAGCTTTGCTGCGTCGCAGCATGCGTTAAATAATAAAAATGACAGTTGTGCGTTGCTTCCGTATCGAGTGGTGTGCCCCCGAATACGCGAGCACTTTTAATCTTGGATTCCGTCAGGAGTGACCTTAAGCGAAAAACGTACTCTTGGAACTTTTGGTTACCTGGGAGGTTCATAGTTCAACTATGTTGACCGCCTGAGACGTCACGGAGAAGTATAAGTCAATGAGGGATAACGCTCTTCAATTTACGACCAGGTTGTCGACAACGATTGACCGCGTGGAATAAGCCAAGCCATCCGAACTCACCAGAAGAAAGCGTCCCAGTCTAATTTGTGATTGCGATTGAGATTTTCAATATTTATTAGACTTGTCGTTTTATAACGTGTGTGTATTGGAGCTGACGCCGAAACGTATTTGGTTCCAAGATATGTCACGGTAGATGTTGATTCCAAACAGCGGATATTGCAGGGCGCCTTTTCCGGTACTTGATGATACTCCGGACTCTCGGGTCAAGAGGGCCGCGATGCAATTGTCAGATGATTTGAGTGGCTCTGTAGATTCAGGCTAATGCTAACGGATAGAAGCTTCTTCTGACTCTCATTAGGCAGTTAACCTTGCAGATAACACTGTTGAATGCTAACAACGTGATTAGTTGGTGGGTACAAAAATGAGGTTAGAAGGTTACTAGAGGGAAATTAATGTTTGTGTCCCTACCGGACTCGTTCATTCGATACCAAATCGAATTACGTGTAGCGAATCTTTAACTCTTTAAGTGTTAAACAAGTTTCAGTACACTTTACAAACAAACTTCTGCTCCTTGCAATAGGAAAAGTTTCGGTTAAAGAGAAAAATTGGAGGAAAAGACGTGAAGCAAATCTTACTTTCTGCGACCCTAGTAGTTTTTTGTACTACGTTAAACTCACACCTCCTTCTATTTGTGGCAGTATACTATTATACATATGGCAATCTGTTTTGCTATTTGGCAGAGTATCGGCAGTATATGCGCGTCTTTAAAAACAATTGAAATTGTTTCTATTTTAATTTTACTATTTCTACATCAGTTCTGAAGTGCGCATGCAAATAATATGTTGTCTTTTCATTTTTAGGTTCAACAACTTCTTTTCCTGTATACATAATCTATTAAACTTTTTGTGACCGATTAAAATCGATTTTTATTTGTACAATACGGCTAGGAATCAAATGTCTCAACGGTAACAACGGTAAACAACACTTAAGCCAGAAAATCGAGCCTGTAACAAGCGCGGTGTCATCATCATCAATAGACATAGACCGCTGTCATCATTGAAAATTAGTATGAAAAAAAAAATGTGGTCGGGACATCCTGGCTACGATTTGGCGATGGGCTAAACAATAGCATGACAGCAGCTTGCAGAAAATGCAATGCAATGGAATGACGAACGAAGCAGCTGGATAGATATAACAGAAAATGTATGAGCTATCTGTCAAATCTTGCGGTTTGCAATGGATGAGACTAGAAATACTACAATAAGAGATCGGCGAAGACGCCATCTTGTTTCCAATCGAACCGTCAAAAGCGGTTCCAAATCGATTTGTTTACTTTTTGCATCCATAAGAAGCAAGCAAAAAGTTCAAGTGATGCCAATATTATTTTCACGATTTCATGCATTTTCATACGTTGCCATTTCGACAGTTTTTCACTCCGCCGGTCTCTGGTTATAGGGTGGCTAGATGAGACAAGGTTAATAGAGGGTTGAACTTCGTTGATTCTTTCTTGGGCACATATGCATCTAGTTGCTATCAAACCTTTTCGTACAGCTATAGTGTTTACTTCAATCACTGCTCTAGTAAATGCTCTGTCATCGTATGTAATTTGGGAATTCAAAATAATAGGAAGCCTCTTCCAAACATACAAGAAGTCGTGCGTTCCGTTGTCTCCTTGATTAGTTTATTCCTTTACAATTTTGTACAGTACCCTATCTTGAAAACCAGAACAAATATACAAAGGGAAATGCTGGTATGGCTTCGAAAATTCCTCGATCTTTCCGTATGCTGTTCAATCCAGATTAGTTTTACTTGTAACTAACTGTTCTGAGGGTGATTCTGAGGCGCTTCATTAGTAGCTCAGCCTTATGTAGTTCTATTTTTGGGGCAAAATCCACTTGCTACTGTAATGCACCGAAGGTATGGAAACATTTGAACAAGTTATTTGAGGTATAAAGGCAGTAGGAGCAAATGTAAGCTATCGAACGTGTCCATAGGTTTTGAGCTATAATGCACTGTAGTGGTACCGATCACGAGTTGAAAAGTTGACCTCTAATAAGCGATGTATACACAGTACACACATCTGAGTGGAGTTTGAATAGCTCCGTTGCCCACATAAAACTAGTCTACGTAAAGACCATAGAAGAATAGGTAATAGAGTTAGGAGTAAGAAAGTTCAATTTCAAAAATCTATAAATGATATTTCAAGAATTTTTGTGTGTAATTTCCGAAGAACATATATAAAGACAATTCGGAAACTAGGTGGTTGTTCATTTGAGACGACGATTCAAAACAAATTAGACATCGATTGCTTCAGACTAGGATTTCAAGTTTAAACAACTACGTAATCAGTGAAGCGTTACGAGATCAGTTCACCAGTGGTGGGATTTCCAGAAATAAGTGGCCAAGTTGCGAACAGAAAAGCACTCGTCACTCCCGAAAACATCCCGAGAAGAATTAAAGCGAATAAGTTGGTCCTGATCAGTGAATTCCGCAATTGAGTTCCGCCCGAACAGGTCATGGTTTTCTCAGTCCAGTCTTGTAAAAGCTTCTGCTGGATTTAACTTCGGTAAATATTCCATAATTGGATATTTCCATTAATTGAATCAACTGCTAAAATCGATTAATTTGTTATATAGATTGGCTGTAATTCGTTTTGAAACCACGAAGAATTCAATATGCACTGTGGAAAGTTGCTTATCAGCTTCGAAGATAATCACTGTAGTGGCATACTTTTTGTCTTTGTCCTTTTGTCCCTATATCATATGGCCAATGATTCAACCTAAAAGAAAGCGAAACTATTAAATGACGAAGCAAATCATAAATTTATCTCCAATCTGTTCCTAAAACACCACCGACATCGACCAAAATAATAAATAAACAAATGCGACAAATACCCATGACTACGGTAAAAAATTAGAACAAATTTAAATTCAATTTGGATTGCTTAGTTTTACTGGGTACCGATGGGTACCAAAGAGCTTAGTACACAGGAACCATGAAATGAGTACTAATTTGCTCCGACCCCAACATCTTGATAATTATATCTATGTCTAAGCACCGTCATTCAACTCACTTAAACGAAAAGAAAGTTAAATAAGTTAAAATTTTGGCAATTCAATTGAATTCAACGTTATAGCATTATCGTCTAAACACCTAATTTCGTATAAATAGCTGCTTAAATATTCAGATCTAAACGTAGCATTACAAAAATCAAACCAACCCGTGCCTCCTATTGCGCAACGTAATATTTGAATACCCCTTTTTGAACTTCAGAGTGACAGTTCAAAATTGTTTTCATTAAGTTCACAAAATGACACGTACTGGTCATTAGTTTTCGGTGAAGTTAATTTTGTTTAAATATAGTAATAAATTTAATCATTCCTGGCTCGTGAATCATTCAGAACAACACCAACTATTCATGAGCATTAGCGAAATCAGGATGATAGTGGATAAAATGCTGCTTTCCGAGCTACGATGTGAGATACTAGAAATTGTATATTGTGTAATTGTCCATTAAAAATCCAGCTCAAAAGCCATTCGTGAAAGGGAATAAATCCGTACTGACTTCCAGCAGCATTTGAATATGTAGTTTCAAGTTAAATAGTTCCGGTTGCGTTAAGAAAGCTGCGCCCGTAAAACTCCTAGGGCGAAGATTTGTTTTGGTAAAAGTTCGTGATGTACTGTAGAGGCACTTAAATATTACAAATAATCTAACATCATGGGCTCGATCTGCAGCTTCAGCACCACATCTGAGCAATCCAACAATATTGTGAACAAAACGAAGTGATGGAACATTTTTTAAGCAGCATGAATTGCAATGATCTCCATGCCCTAAAATCGATCATATATATGACCCTTCAGAACGTCTGCTTATAGGATTACTGCGGCCACCTAGGATAGTTTTAATCTTAATCATTGTAGTAATTAGAAAAGTGCTTTGGTAGTGCCTTAACAACAAGCTCGAAGATGCCTCCTTAGAGCATTTGCAAAAATTTGATATTGATATGTGAGTCATAAATAAGCAGATCATTCCCTGTCACTCCCGATTCTCGTCGGCAACGTTAATAACTCGGCCAACCAAATGTCTTGATTTTTTGTTTTGTTTTGTTTTGATGATCTATAATTACAAAGCATATACTAAAAACCAAATATCTAGTTCGAGTAATGAACGGGTATGGAGGGTGCTGCCCTAATGGCCCTTTATCCTATATTCAAAATTCAAAGCATCTTTAAAAGGGCTACTTTTGAAAATTAAGTCCTGACTCAGGTTGATTGCTTTCAATTTTCTCACAAGTGAATTTTGCATTTTGATACTGCCCACTTCAATATAACACGAGCTTGCACCACAACAAATCTTCACGCCAAAACGCACAAACATTTTTTTGTATTTACAATTAATCCGCTCTACGGTTCGATTTCATTTGATCGCACTGAAATCTCATTCTCGAGAGAGACGATGTATTGTCGCGCCGCCACCAAACTGGACCGTGCGATTGTGCACTCGCGCTGCGGCACGAGTCAAAAACCCCTGCATACACATTTTCACGTCGATCGGTTGAGTTGTAAAAAACTTCGTCATCTGAACAAGTTATTGAAAGAAATTGTATAATTATAACATAATCAATACTATTACATATTAAAAAACACACATTAATAAAGTTTAAAAAAAAATACTATTACATCATTTAAAAAAAACCCTTTTTTTACAGATCGATTCAGACTTTAACTATCTTTTCGGAAATTCTGAGAAATTGTTCAATGAATGGAACCTGTTCTCCGATCATTTCTTAAACTACATCCGAAACATCGAGATTGAAGATGACCATTCACGACAGCTTCTTGACTCTCTAGCAGATTTCCATTATCAAGGTAAAAGTAGTTTGAGAATCAAAATTGAATTGAAAATTAAATATTTGTACCCGTTTCAGATAGTCGTGATTTGGTCGTATGCTACGTATTTCAAGCTGTTGTCAAACCAACACGAAGCAGTGGTAGAAAGCTTCCAACAATACTACAGGCACAATTTGACGTCTGTTGTCTATTGCAAACCTACGACGAGTATATTGAAGATCTCCGTGCGCTGCGACAGGAATGCGAAACAGCAAAAGTTCAAATGACTCCACGCATTTATGCTATAGGCAGCATTGAACACATTGAAGCATTCTATGTCGTAACCGGAAAGTTTGAGTATAAATTGCCGTCTCTTTTGCGTAGCTTGGATGTCATCATCAAGCTGAAGCACGTGCTTGACTATCGTTTTCCAGATAGTTGCGAAGCATTCTGGGGCTTCGTAACCCGGTTCTTCTACGGAATCGAATATAGAAGGAAGTCCAAGAATAATCAGCTGCTTCAATTAATCGCATATTTAGAATCTCTCCACGGAGGAGATAAGTAATGGACTGTTACCTCTGCCACAACTTCTTTCCCAACGTCGATAATTTACTGCAACATATTCAAGTGGAACATGGAGTTCCCAGCATTGCGAATTTTAAGTGCACTGCATGTAAACCTACAACGATTTTCAAAGATGTGCATCGCTTCAAACGCCACATAACATCTCGTCATTTTTCGCCGTTTCAAACAAGCAGCGCTTGTGTACAAAAACATCCTGAAGATGGAGTTGATATTATCGCGACTCATCAACCTGAAAGTTGCGACGTAACAGAAGTACTATCGAGTAAAGCGATTGAAGATGATCACGCTACGAGAGATAATACAGTAGATGATAATGATAACGATAGGCCATTAAAATGCAAAGAAGAAGAAATATTAGAAATAAGAAGTGGGTTAAGAGAGTTCTTTTTAAGTTTTACAATAAGTTTACTTAGCAAAAAAAATCTTACTAGGAAAGATGCCATCGAACTGCAACATAACATTACCGAAGACATTGTTGTACCAATACTAGATGCCATTAGCAAAATAGCAGATATTAGAGAAGATCCTATGAACGCTGAGCTTCTAAGTGATTTGCGAGATCCTTTTAATTTCATATGCACGGAGTATAGGTTGAATACCCAATTAGAAAATTTAAATATGCTAGAAGTTCCTCAAGAAATTCAATATAAAGATGAAGAAGGGAACGTTGTGTCGAAAGGTTGCCTGGCGCCAATAAAATTCCAACTAAAAAAGTTTTTTGAAACATCATCCATGTTAGAGCAAACGATGCATAATATGACAAAACTAGAGCAGACTAACGACATATCGAATGTTGTTAATGGAACGTTATGGAAAGCAATAAAGCCTATGTACGGTGAACAATTGGTCATTCCTTTGTTCCTGTACTCTGATGAAGCAGAGCTGAATGATGCAATAGGAGCTCATTCTGGAACCCACAAAGTGTGTGGTCTGTATTACAGTTTACCAACAATACCGGTACTTATTATCGTTGTCACTTTCACGTTCACTTGCACTCCATACACACATCACTTCACCTTGTTAGACCTATTATCGTTGTCACGTACAGTGAAGTGATCAAAATGAACTCCGTGAAGTGACAGCGACAGTGATGTGATGTTCAGAATAGCCCTGAAGCCCTATCAAAGAAGGATCCAACAACGCCTAAAAACTCACCCGAAATCTTTCTGGAATTACATAAATGAACAGCGCAAGGAAAGCGGATTGCCTTCATCCATGTTTCTCAATGACGAAACTGCTGACACGCAACAGGACATTTGCAACCTTTTTTCGGCTAAATTTTCCAGTGTGTTCGAAGAAGAGCTACTGTCCGCCGACTCCATCAACTCCGCAGCCGAGAACGTCCGCTTGGCTAACCAACAGCTGGTTAGCATTGACGTGAGTGCTGAACTTATTACTAAAGCCGCATCTCAACTCAAGGGTTCTTATAAGCCCGGTCCTGATGGGGTGCCATCCTGTTTTATTAAAAGAAGTATCGAATGGCTACTGGCTCCAGTTCAAAAGATTTTCCAGCTTTCAATCTCCAGCGGAGTATTCCCTTCCTGTTGGAAAATAGCCGAAATGTTCCCTGTATATAAAAAGGGTAACAAGCGCGATGTTAATAACTACAGGGGAATTACATCGTTATGCGCCGTATCGAAGCTTTTTGAACTTGTTATCATTGATTACGTCAGTGCACACTGCAAGCAACACATCAACACAGACCAGCATGGCTTTGTAACTGGGCGCTCCACAACTACGAATTTACTGTGTCTAACCTCGTACATCACGGAAAGTATGAACACTCGGGCCCAAACGGATGTGATCTACACAGACCTTTCTGCTGCGTTCGATAAGCTGAATCATGACATCGCGATCGCAAAACTGGACCGATTAGGTATCGGTGGGGATCTTTTGAAATGGTTTCGCTCGTATCTTACTGACCGCCAATTAACGGTCGCATTAGGCGACAACCGATCAACGTACTTTCGTGCAACGTCGGGTATACCACAAGGCAGCCATTTAGGACCGCTGATTTTTATCATGTACTTCAATGATGTCCATCACGCTGTTAAGGGTCCACGATTATCATTTGCCGATGATCTCAAGATATTCCTACGTATCTGCTCGGTTACTGATTGTCATACTCTCCAAGGTCAAATCAATGCTTTCGCTGATTGGTGCACTACGAACCGGATGGTTGTTAATCCGACAAAATGTTCCGTTATCACATTTTCACGCAAAAAAGAGCCGATTATCTTCAATTACCATTTGCTGGGAACTACACTCGAACGAGTGAATCACGTGAAGGATTTGGGTGTGGTTTTAGACTCAAAACTGACATTTTCACACCACCTTTCATACGTTGTCGACAAAGCGTCTAGAACCCTGGGCTTTGTCATGAAAACGGCGAAAAATTTTACGAACGTCTATTGTCTGAAATCGCTGTACTGTTCTTTGGTGCGCTCTACACTAGAGTATTGTTCGTCAGTATGGAGCCCGTATTACAACAACGGCGTAGAACGTATTGAATCTATTCAACGGCGTTTCTTGCGGTTTGCGCTTCGAAGACTAAACTGGAGAGACCCGCTGCATCTTCCTAGTTACGAAGAGCGCTGTCGCTTGATTGCCTTAGAGCCACTGCGTATCCGCCGGGATGTGGGCAGAGCCCTATGTGTAGCTGATGTACTTCAAGGAAGAATAGATTGCGAAAGAATTTTACAACAAGTGAACATGAACGTTCAACCAAGACCGCTACGGAACAATTCGATGCTGAGGCTCCCCTTTCGTCGCACTAACTACGGTGCAGAAACTGCAATCTACGGCCTCCAGAGAACGTTTAATAGAGTTTCTTCCATGTTCGACTTCAACTTGACGCGGAATGTTCTTCGTCGTAGATTTTCTGAATTTTTTCGTTGATTGTATGTGATAAGGCTGCATTTTATTTGTTTTAATTTTTTATCTTGACAATGCTACTATGTTATATTTTCTTGACTATGTGCGTTTTTTAGTATTAATTAGTTTTTACATACATCATTAGGGCTAACTGTAGTCTGTTGATGATATAAAAGAAAAAAAAAAAAAAAAAAAGAAGCAGTGACATCGGCTACATGAGCTGTCATTTCTTTAGCTGATGTTTTGATTTGAATATTGATTAAAAGTTCAACTTTGTGGAAATTATTTTTCAATAATGAGTGTAGAATTGTGGTTCGAAACCGACAGTGAGGACGAGGAGGATTATGCTAACCTGGCAGCAGAACGTAGGCGGATCAGGGATAACTCGAATCCGCTTGATCAAACAGAAAAATCGTAAGTTTTGAAAATACTTTGTTAGCTTAATCGGAAGTGTACATTGAAACTCATCCCCCAGATTCATCCGACTGTTCAGAGTTTCAAAGGATATTTTTGTATACCTTCTGGAAATCATTACTGCAAAAATCAACCCAGTTCAATTGTCCACGTCTGTTTCTCCAACGGTCATGTTAGCGGCATCGTTGAGATTTTTTGCAGAAGGTAATTACCAGAAAGGTGTGGGAAACGACCGATATATTGGCTTGGCACAACCAACAATGTCAAAAGTGCTGCAAATTGTATTGGACATCATTGAAAATGAAGTGTGTCCTACTGTTATCCAGTTTCCGTCCGAAGATCGAGAAACAAATGCCATTAAACTGGCCTTCTACCAGAAAACTGGATTTCCAGGAGTAATTGGATGCATAGATGGAACCCACATAAGCATCATCCCACCGGCTCGCGATAAACATCTGTATTATAATCGGAAAGAATTTCACAGTCTGAATGTTTTGTTGGTAAGTTGAATCAATGCTTTAGACCTCATTCTCTCATGCTAATATTTGCAAATTTTACAGGTTTGTGATAATAACTTAATGATCCGCTATCTCGATGCTAATCATCCAGGATCCTCCCACGATTCTTTTGTATGGAACGGCAGTTCATTAAATCAGCTGTTATTACAAAGGTACAACAACGGGGAGAGGAGCTCCTGGTTACTCGGTAATAAATTAGTTATTGAATATATTGAAATGGATACAAAACTATCTAATCGTAACGCACAACGTAAATAATGTAATGTTTGTGAAATTAAATCTATAATTTAATAATTACAGGTGATGCTGGTTACCCTTTGAAACCATTTCTCATAACACCTTTCCGTACAGGTGCCAATACCACCGAACGACACACTAGGTTCAATGACATACATTCTAAAACCCGAATCACCGTGGAACGGTCCATTGGAGTGGCCAAGAATACGTTCCGGTGTTTATTAGGAGCAAGACAACTTCATTATACACCTGAAAAAGCCACACAGATTATCAACGTTTGTGTTGCCCTACATAATCTCCGCATTCAACATAAAATGGATTACGACGAACCGGAATTAGCAGATGAAGGAGAAGATTTAGATTTGCGTGATGTTAACGGAAATCAAAATGAGGGAGTAAGAATCAGAGAACAAATTTTGAATAACATTTTGTGAACTGCCTTGTTGTTGCTGCTTCTTGAATACAAACAAAAAAGGATAAAATTAAAACTAATTATTCAACCATACATATTTCGAGTCCAATCATTATATTCTGAGGGAGATGTCTGGCGTAACATGTTAAAAGGGTCTATCTATATTTTGTAAACAAAAATTTCAATACACTCACCAATCCAAACCAACATTACCTGCAGGAAAAGAGAACTCTGATCTGTTAGTTTGTACTGGTGGATTGAAATAAGCTCTCCATTGACATACACAATTTTGTTCATAAAAATAACATAGTCCTTTTTTAAATATCATGCCAGATGTAGACTATTTATTCTACATCCACGGGAGTCCTCATCGCTATCCCTATAATAGCGCCCCTACTTTTAGAATAGCATCGCTCCTTCCCATCGTTGGTTTCTTGTTCGGCGTAATATTTATATTTATTCAGTCTAAGACACGAGTGGCCTCTGCAGTACATAACAGTCGTCTACGTTCAGCACGGTCCATGGCTGTAAGTCGCCAACCACACAGTCTACGGAGGGTCCGTCCACCTTGCTAGTTGCTCACTTCGCTTTCTTGTGCGGGATCGTTGTCGGAAACCATTTTCACCGGATTATTATCCGACATTCTGACTACTTGCCTGGCCCGTAGTAGTCTTCCGATATTTGCGGTTAGTACCAAGGTTCTCCCAACAGCTGATGCATCTCGTGGTTCATTCGCCTCCTCCATGAAGCGTATCGTCCCTTCTGCATCCCGTCATAGATAGCTCGCAAAACTTTCCATTCGAAGACTTCAAGTGCGCCTTGGTTCTCCACGAGCATTGTCCAGGTGTGTTTGCAGAGGACTACCTGTCTAATGAGCGTTTTGTAGATAGTCAGTTTGATACGGCGGCGATTATTCTTCGATTGGAGCGTTTTGTGGAGTCCTTACGTGAATGGTTTAACTTCTCATAGAATCTTCGTGCATTATTCCTGCACTGAAAATAATCTACACGCTAGAATAATGTTCTTTTGAACGTGAATCTAACGTGTTTTTTCACTGTGAATTTTCACTAGTGATACACGTTATACTTTTAAGAAATGAATTTGAATCCACACCACTAGTTATCACTGCCGAAATTAACGTGTTTAGAACATCGATCTAGTTGACGATCGATTTAAGAAATTAACATCATGGCGCCTGCCTGAAGTTTAGTTTAAACAATGATTTAGTTAGTTATTAAATACAGCATTACAAAGTTATAATATATTCTATTAGCATAAGGTAAGTTTAAGCTTCCGTTCGTATTTTTGGAAAATATGTTGAAGAATAATTTACTTCACAGGTCAGCATCTACTCAGCCATATATCAGATCTATTTGAATCCCTTGTGACCAGCCACATCGAGTCAACGTTAAATATTTATCCGGCAAAACCTCTATCGTAATGCAGTGAGACGGCCACGGAAAAGGTATGTCTGGCCAGCCAGCTCAAAATTTCCAACAAACTCCTGCCGCTGCCACTTCTTCGCTGCATTAGATTACATCATGTGAGCTATACTGTTTATAACTGTCAGTGTTTAGAAAAAAATAAGCTGGTCAATAAATTATTCGTTCAATATATTACATGCATTGTTTTATTGATGTTTATCTACGATTTGCCTTATGTTAGGATTAAATCCTAAAACGCTTCCTTTCATTTTATCAACGAGAGCAATCCATATAAATTTAACGTGTTTCGCATTTCAATTCATGTTGTTCTCCAATAATATCACGCGTTACATTTTTTGACATATGCGACTGGAAATACACGTTACATCCACATACTTTTCAATAAGTGCAGATTCATGTGTGAAACCAGTAGTATGAATGTTTATATTATTTTCAGTGTGCTGGCGTTTTTTCCTTCGGATAATTGAGTTTTATCAAGTTTATTTTCATGATCATTCTAGATATAACTGGAGTGGTTTTGGATCTACACGTATAAATAAAAACACGTCAGCATTTATGATATGATACATACTCCCAGTGATACAAAGATCAGAATTCAATTCGTTTTTGCATCAACGTCATAGAAATCTGTGATTTATTTAAAGCGTGTAAATAATGTTCTTGGCCCGGAAACGTGGATAGGAAACGAGATAGGAATACGCCGTTCAGAGCAAATATCGTTCAGAGCAAAATATCGGAGAAAATACTAAATAATAAAAATAGTATATTTTTTAAATTCTTTATTAAAATGTTTTTTTAGTATTTTAGAGAGTTCATAACTGAATAAATATAGTAAGGAATAGTACTAAATATTACAGTGAGTATGAAAAGTTTTCAGCGTTCTCATTTTTATTTTTATGTCTTCAAAACAATGACGTTAAAATACTAATTGCTTAAATTAAATTATTACAGAAAAAGGAGAACAATAACAAAGCAAGAAGTAATCTACTCATCGTCACTTTCGTCTCTAACTTCAGGTATCTCAGACTTTCGTCTCATCTCAAAGTCGAGCTTCTGCTTTTTGTATTGCAGCATCTGCAACTGGTAATCTAGCTGCTGATTTCTATTCTTCTCCTTATCCAGAATCATCTGCTTTTTGAATCGAAATTTTTCCTCTTCCAGCTCAAATCGGTTTGTTTCAAGCGCAAATCGCTTCTCGTGCAAATCGTACGATTTACGCGCATATCGTGCGCAATCCGATACATGGCGTTTTATCTTGCAGAGATCGTCAGTCTGCTTTTCGGAAATTACGTTTGGTTGTTCGTCCACGTCCACGTCCTCATCCAATCGACTGACCTCTTGACTCATCTTGTCGAGCTGCATTGTCCCGTGCAGGCTCCTCGTCTTCCATAGCCTGCGGCTCGCCAGTTGATACCTCGGCTAAGTTTTGGTTTTCATCCATTCCAGATGAACCGGGTGCTTGACCGGATGCCAACTGCGTACCGAAAACAGACCCTAAATTTATTAGAAAAGAGATTATTAGATATGTTAATAAATTATGAAATATTCTATTATATTACCATTATGATTAACTGCTCTCTCCAGCGAAAGGAGGCGAATTATGGTTTCTTCCAGATCGTTGAAAGAATGCAGGCTATTTGGCCCACCTCCAGTGGCCGTCAGCTCGGTCTTGTTGTGCTGCAACTTTCGTCTCAGTTGCAATTTTTTGTCAGTCAAACCTATTATAAGATAAACAAAATTGCCGGTCCAAAATTTCAGCAAAATATAAGCAAATACCTTTTGCCAGGCTGCAACGGAACGATTTGGAGGGCCCAAACTGTTCAAGGAATCCGTTATCTTCCACCATAGGGAAGTAACCGAATCCCGCGCTATGAATTTGCTTCCTCTAGCCAGCTCGGGATTTTCCTCCATGAAGGACACAAGCCGGGAAAACTGGCGTTTGTTTGTCTTTTTCTTCCTGTAATAATTTAAATAATTAATAATCTAAATATAATTGCTAAACAATCATTTTTCAACTTACTCCATTATATGCGACTGCTTTTCACGTTTGAAAACGAAGGTGACAACTTTCCACGGTACATGTCATTTTTTTCGCTAAAATGCGGGTGACGTGGCAACCATAATAGCCCCGAGTTCATCCAGTTGTCACTTTGGATGAACTTTTTTATTTTTCATCACTTGGGTGATTCCCGTAGTAGGGGTGTGCTCATTCCACTTCGTTTTCACCGTGAAGTGACGTTCGTAATAAGGGCCACCATCTCATTATTTATCGCGATTAAGTTGTATTTTCATTGCTGGATTCGTAAAAGCTACTGACATTGCAGAACGTGGACCATCGACAGCATTAAAGGACCTTGTAAATATATTAATTGAGCTTGAAAAGGATGGCATTGAACTAAATATAGAGAATAAACCTGTAAGAGTGTACTTCGTGCTAATGGCTATTCTGGGTGATAATTTAGGTATAAACCAACTTATGGGGTATGTCACATCTTTCAACTCACTGTTGTACTGCAGATTTTGTACACTGAATAAGAATGAATGCAAGACAACTGTCATTTTAGATCCCAACTTAATCCGTAATAAGGAAAATTATGCTATTGATTTAACTAAAAGTTCCAAAGAGTCAGGAATTAAAGAGGAATGTGGCTTCAATAGGCTTCAGCATTATCATGCTGGAGACTTTGTTGCTGTTGACGTCATGCACGATTTCTTCTCGCATGGTATATGTGCTTACGATCTCACGCTTGTTTTTGAACATATGATTAAAACGCTAAGAATCTCATTGAGTATAATCAATTATCGCATAAAAATGTTTGATTATGGCAGGACTGAGAAACAAAAGACAATCAAGACTATTACACACCAACAAATTAAATTATCCTCATACAAAATGACCGCACGTGAGATGATGCTTTTAGTTCGATATTTTCCATGAAGTTTTGGAGATTTGATTCCACAGCACGACAAAGTTTGGAATTTTATGATGTCATTAGTTGAATTAGTAGATATAGTGCTACTCCCACGTTTCAATAATGAAATGTTAAGCATACTACATGAACAGATTATGTACCACCATACGCACTATCAGCAATTATTCGGTGCGAAGTTGAAGCCAAAATTTCATATACTATTGCATTATGTTGATGTCATTAAAAAGGTTGGTCCTCCTAGGTATACATGGAGTTTTAGATTCGAGGCCATGCATCAAATGTTTAAGCAATATAGTCGCAACATCACATCAAGAAAAAACATATGTCGTACATTATGTATTAAGGCTAATTTGTTCTTTATGCAAAATATGATAAATATGGGAGAGACCAAGCAAAACATTTCATATAAAAATGCATTGCATATTAAAATAAATGAATTACCTTATTATAATGCGATATCGTCCAGAAAACTTGATTTCTGATGCATTTTACATTTGTAAAGTTGCAACATACAAAGGTACAGAGTATAAGATTGGAGATTTTGTTACTAAATCTGAACATAACATGCGCAGAATTGAATTATATGAAATCAAAGATTTGCTTGTATTTGAAAACGAACTATTATTGGTTTGTAAAGAATGGTATGTTGGTGATTACTCATACCATTTCGCGTCAATTGAAGTGCATGAAATCCAAACACTTTTGAAATTTGTAATGTGTCATTGTTTGATGGTCCACCAATACACGTATATAATGTAGATGTAAGGAAATTTATAAGGCTAAAGAAGTTTTTTATATAAATTTGCAAATAAAAACCACGAAATAAATCAAAGCCTTTCGATTACTATTATGTATGATAATACAGGTGTTACAATTGATATCAAATGTTTTCTAATATCAAATTGAACAGCATATTAGAATTTAAATAGAATTTAAATACCATGAATATAATAACAATCTATATTTTGGAAATTTTTTTTAATCAAGTTTCAGTTAGAAATTCAATTTAAATTGCTATATCCAATAAGTTATTTTACTCTAAGTAATTACTAGAGAATTTTTGGTATCAATTCGAACAAATGTATAATTCATCATCACAATACAATAGTGTTATGTAATGTAACAAATGCGTTTAAATATACCATAAACCGAAGAGTAACAGTAAAAACTATTATTGTAAATTTAAATACCTTCATAGTAGAATCACATGCCGCACAAAAGGCAGAATTACCATAAACATGGTAAAAAGCATTGGAAGTAGAAATATTCCAACATAGTAGATATTACTGTTCTTTTAGTTCTAATAAAACAATTGAATTGTCAGCTGAAAATCGTGGGTGTGTAGCGTTTAATTTAACCCTCTATAATAGTAATTTTCACTGCACCTTTTCTTTCTGTGTAGTTACTTTAGTGCTACCCAGCAATTCGAATAAGACAGCGATACAAAATGATTCGATATCTGTCAAAAGTAATCATGCTCTGCGAGTAGGGTTATTCGATAATTATTGAAATGTCACTTTTACAGTTTAATTCTCCAAATGAGACAGACCCTTAAAACTAAACGTGTTTTTATATTTGTATCAACAAAATACTGTCAAAAAAACAAGATGTATAAACTTTCATTTACATATATTGCTACACGGCTCCGTGGCCGTGCGGTTAGCGACGTCAATCGTATAAACGCATGTGCTGTGGAGTGTGGGTTCGATTCTCACCCCGGTAAGGAGAAAACTTTTCGTAAAGCGAAAAGTTCTCCACTGGTCCACTGGGTGTTGTGTAAATGTCCTTGTCCGTTGTCTAATGCTAGATGTTAAGTGTTCAGTCTGTGCGACCTCTGGTCGAAGACGGTGATTCTGTATTTTTAAAAAAGTCAAATTAAATTGTGGTCCACTGGGTGTTGTGTAAATGTCCTTGTCCGTTGTCTAATGCTAGATGTTAAGTGTTCAGTCTGTGCGACCTCTGGTCGAAGACGGTGATTCTGTCTTTTTAAAAAAGTCAAAATAAATTGTTTTGTTCCATGAAATGGTTAATTTTATATTCTACTTTTCATTCTTGTACATTAAGAAATGCAATTCAATTATGAACGTTAATGGTCATTAATTGTCGCAGCGTTCAGCTTTCAGTACGAATTGAAACTTTTCACCGGAATGACCACTTTGACCCTTTCCGTGATGTTCTTAGGCATAGCACTTCCTGGCGAATCTTCCTCGTGTATTGCGGCGACACAAATCATGGTGTGTGCACTTGCCTGGGGTGCATGCTCTGGTCTCGAAAACGGTATATGTCATGACCTGAGTTCGAATGCCATACACATAGTGAAGTTTTGGACGCTCTACAAACAGAAATGCGTTAGGTTAATAAAATTACTTTCCTCACCATACACCCTGGATCGAAGTAATCGATTACCCCGAGGATTACCCCTTCTTAACTCACCATTGTGGTAATTTCAAGAATTTTACGCGGATCGGTTCTAGCCGCTGTCCGAAGCACCACCTCACAAAGCACGAACGTCAGAATCTTCTTCAAATAAACACTCCTAATACCTTCATTGTGAGAAACATTTCTTCTCTATGCAAATGGCCGATTGATTGATTATTGCTTTACGCTCTCGAGTAAATCAATCTGTATATTGGATTGCACTTCATCAACCTCTGTAAAATAGATCAAAATCACTTATTCACAATCATTTTTTACTATTCAATTGAAAAAAGAAAATACTTTGTTCTCATCCTGCTCAGCACAGGCATCTGCAGTAAAGATTATGGTGTTTTAGTTCGGTGCCCATCATCCGCGTTCTCAGTCGCTGCCGAATCTTCGGATGGCGAGTCCGTCAGTGTATTGGCTGCAGTTCAACATCCGGTTAACCCCGTGAACAACTCGTCACACATCCCGTGTACAGACACAGTCACTTCCACGAGATCTGAAAATGGCCACTACTCCATGTAAGTAATGGTCTCTGCCTTCATCAGTTTCCATTTTTGTGGATTGTTTTTGTTTGAAGAAAAAACAACCTACGAAAATGTTGCTATGACAGCAGTGCTAAAATTTGTTCTAAAGGGGCATCAATAGATTACGTTTGAAGCGACGCTTTCATGACTGGGTACCGAAGACCGTTCATAGCATACGAAATTGGAATCCCAAAAAAATCGCCAGTTTCATATTGATTGTTGGTATCCCCCCGCTTATCCGGACCTCGCTAATCCGACGGCTCGTTAGTCCGGATCTCGCTAATTCGCAATTTTCCGGATTAAAAAGTATCAATACCCATTTAAACACATTATGCTGTCAGTTTTCAAATTTGTGCTGTGATTTTGTTTTGGTTAATTTGTATGGATTTGACAGTCGGATTAACGAGAGAAACCTCGATAGTCCGGCCATACATTTGTCGGATCAGCGGGGGTATACTGTACTTACAATTGTTTTTGAAACGTTTTCGTATATTTTTCGTATACGTAAGATACATACATTGATAACTTTTGAAACGTTTCTTTACATTGCATATAAACTATACAACAATATTTGCCTCATAGCGCCAAATGTGCATTTTTTCCCTTTGAATTGCATTGTTGACCACCCGCATAATCATGGACCATACGTAGACTGCATCTGTTATAATTGAAGAGAATAAGTGTTATTGCAGCGATTGTCTCACTAATAGTAGTTAACCATAAATGGACAGTCTCATATACTGTTTCAACAGTAGCTCAGATGGTAAACGGCCAAACGACCATATGGGTAATGGGCGGTTAAGTATAATTAACATTCAAATCCGGTCGTTTTTTCGAACAAAATTTTCGATGTACCATACATCAGTTGGTAGATGTACAATTGAATAACTATATAATTACACATTGACAGCATGTTATGTATTAACAGTAAGTGTTGATGTAGGGTTGGTATGGTAAATCAAGCTTAAAATTGTATGCTAACAATGAAGTGAATAGTGACAATATATCTTATAACGCATATGTAATTTTGACTGCATGGTATGTCGTTTTTCATTATGCGGGCAGTAAAGCTGTCACTACTGAGAAATCAAAAATCGTATTGTTTTACTATACAAATACAATACAAATCATTGTATTTTGAACAGTTTTGTTTAGATATTTCAACAATATATTAACCATACACTCTATTGTGTGACGAAAAAAATGTATGGAAAAATCTCAGATTTTGTATAGTTACGATACTTAACAACCCGTACATTCTATTGCGAAAACTTCATTTACATTTGAGTAAATGGTTCATAACAATGCATTCTAATGTATTTCTATGGTTTCATTTACAATATAATCTATTGCCAATTTAATGTTATTAATAGTAGTGTTACAATAAATTGTATTGTTATTCTACTGTATTTTTTATTCGGGATCTCTTTCATATGAAATATTTATATGGAATATTCCATTGGCGTTTTGATGTTGCATGTAGAAGAAGAAGCAGAAATATGATAATCGAAAAAATTTCCACGGGAAACCATACGAAAAAGTTTTTAAAACTCTTCCCAAATATTCTAGAAGCAATTTAATCATTGACGAATTCGTCAATGATTTAATTAAAAACGAAAGGCTATACCTTACACCTCGGGAAAATTTTCCGCTGGATTCTGGTCCCCGTGCGTTTTAAATGGGACCGGGACCATTCCACCGATTCGTTTAACTTTTAGTTAAAATTTGACACTTCGATGGTTATTTTCCCATCGTGGTTAAAATTTTACTCCGAAGCCGACCCATTTGAGTTTTGACAGATTGATAGTTATTCGGAACGAAATGGATTTGGCTCCAATTTTCTCGCGAACAAAGTTTAACTATTGAACTGTCAAATCTAACCATGCTCCGGAGCAGGGTTATTTTTAACCACGGCGAAATAATCATCGAACTGTCAAATTTTAACTAAAAGTTAAACGAATCGGTGGAATGGTTCACAGCCTATGTCAAATGACACGTGACATTTTGGAGAGATTTCACTCTCTAGCCTCAGATGTTATATTTAGAACAATGTACCATTGGACAAAAATAAAGCACTGCTCAAGCGTTAGGGTAACTGTCCTATTTTGGACCCCTAGAGGAAGTGCATCTCAATATATGATTATATCTTTTGAAACACAGGTTCTATATGGGCGGAAATGACACCATTTCAAAGATGAAAGTTTTTTTTTATGAAATAGAAATTCGAAATGAGCTTCAGTTATTGATAAATCAGTGAAATTTGCCATTTTCTGAAATGAAAATTTTCTTTTTTTCGTTTTGGACAGTGCAACATATGTTGGACCCCCAAATGTACACATTTTGGACACCCCCAATTTAGTCTCTTCAAAGTCGAATTTCTAATTTATCCTGGTAAATTTAGTCGAAGCCAAGTTTATCTTTCGATTGGCATGCATCAATGAGAAGATTCCTGCGTTTTAAATTCACAATTTCGACAAAAATTTATTGTGTACGTTCTAAGATTTTCAGTGATGTATACTTTTAAGCGTAACGCATTGTAACGCTCGTCTTCTTGAACAAACTCATTTCCTCGAAATTTCATCTAAATATCGCTTTTTCGCACGGAAAACCAGTGAAATAGATGCTGAACAATGTTAATTTCCTGAAGCCAATGGGGGAATTGGGTCCTAAAGCCCTACCTCATTTATGGTTGCAAACGATAGTGCATCGGTCAAGAATACTTGAATCGATGTTATAAAAATTCTGGTAAAATTCTAAATCAGTATAAACAATATTTTTGTGTTTAATACATTTTGAGCGACGATGGATCGGGTGATGTGCGTAGTTCGAGTTTCAGGGGCATTCTCGAGTCCCTTCGAAACGCGTAGAGGGTTACGGCCTGGGTGCTGCGGATAGAGTCGCTTTTCTGCCCTCAAGCGAGTAGAGGGATATTTTGAAATCACTCCCATAAACAAAATTATTTTGCAGTTACTTGGTTGTCAAACATTTCCCGCTCTTCGAATTTCTCTTTCCACGCTGCGTGAGGGCGCACAAATGCACTAGACTCTACATGACTTTACGATTATTTACATACATTCGTGCTCCAATCAGCTGCTGAATCTCATGAAATTTCATAACGAGTGCTTTTTAGTTGCATTCCTACTAATTTTCCACTCGAAATATAATGTGAGAATATTTGTTACAAAGAAAACAAAACTCAAACAAAGTTTATTTTTATTTTTTCCCCAAATAATTACAATACTTCTCAATATTAGATCAGAAACGAACATAACCACAATCTTCAATGTTTGGCTCCGGCACAATAGAAAATTTTGGCTTCAGTTTGACAACCAAATCGATTCTATCCGCACCACCCAGGTTACGGCAAGGTGATGGTCTCTCGTGTCTGCTATTCAACATCGCTTTGGAGGGAGTAATACGAAGGGCAGGGATTGACACGAGTGGTACGATTTTCACGAGGTCCGTCCAGTTATTTGGTTTCGCCGACGACATTGATATCATGGCACGTAACTTTGAGAGGATGGAGGAAGCCTACACTCAAATAAATCAAATGATATATTTTAAATGGATTCGCACTTGAAACCTTAACTGAAGGCATACACTGAGGAAAATGGACGTATGATTTTCAATCAAACGCCTTATGAAAATTTGCCACAAGGAATCGGTATGAATTTCAATAAGTTGCCTTATGAATGATGATTTTCATTTGAAAAAAAGTGAAGTGCGGCAGACTGGGTTCGAACCATGGACGTCGGGGTCGGGAGGCCGGTATGTAGACTACACGCCCATCGACGCTTGATTACTCAGGAAGGTAACTGCGTATAAGAATCACTGTTGGTGGAATAATCAGTCGAAGATTCATAAGGCGCCAGTTATGAATTTCGATAGTCCAGTTCGCTGAGTGTAATTTAGGATTTATATGCGCCTAATAAAAAATATGGCTAAGCTATTTAAAACGCAATATTGAGTTGAATGAATTTAAAGTGCATTGAATAGAAAATAATATGCTGCACACATATTGTATACAATTTAAAAAGCTTGTTATAAGGCAAAAATAACAACAAAAAGCGTCAGACGGCAAAATCTGCTAGTCGGATTATCAACGAATTTGATCATCTTTACTATATCAGAAGCGGAATTGACTAAACGGTAAGTAACCAAAATGAATTCTCATCTTGATTCTCATGGTTTTCCATTTTCCTCAAGATTCACTATCTCTTCGATCCTTACATTTTTTTTCTCAACGGATCAGGTTGGATCAGGTACACACAAAAAAAATCGTTGGTAAAATTAAAAGAAACGTTGGTAAAATCAAGAAAATCAGTTAGTGATTTTCAGTAGAAAGTACAAGACTGTTAAATCCACTACATCAAAAATGTCACATTGGTAAGAATTTCGACAAGAGTCAACTTTTCAAAATGACATATCCCTCTTAAAACTAAATGCGTATTTTACTCTAGAATCAACTAGTGATATTTTCAAAACAACAACTGGTGTGCGCTCTCCATTTGAATACAGTACTATAAAAACTGTTACATTTTTAAAATTGATTACATGTTCAAATTTTATTTATTTATTATCATTTCATTCGTGTGTCTATTTACATTATTATAAATCTGCCTTCATTTCTTGTTTGCGCTGAAATCGCCGTCATACCTCAGCCGCCTCGGTTCGAGTAGGCACCAGGATTGTGCACATTTTATTCGTCTTGGCTCTGAACATCTCGTCCTTTGTCACCCCCGCCGTTATGATTGTCGTGATCATCGGAAAGAGTGTGCATCACTTTTTTGCACAACGTAGCGCCGGCCTTGTCAGCCACCCAACCGCGGTGGTTCCTTTCCGTCGATGTCAGTAGACGAGTACTTTGACGTGGTGTCATCGTCAGCACCCAATTATGCAAACGGATGTTTTTTTCCAGTAGACCATCTCGCCGGTGTTGTTGAAGCTGTCGGCCGGGATGGCCGGGTTGGAAAAAGCAGTTCGGCTTGACCGGCCAACTGTGTCCCCAACAAACATTCACTAGTTGAACTAACATCAGTGTGATGATTTAATTCAGCGCTGTGTTGAATTATGTCTGTACTATTTCTTATCACAACATCTGTTCAAGCTTTGTTCACACAATTTTGGCGAAGTTATACAACTACAACATCTCATTTTGAAAAACAACTTTATTAACTGATTCGTTAAACCTTTAATATGCATTTTACTAAGCCTCAATTCAGCTACATGTGAATTCTTCGAAAATAATAATGCATAGAAGGTAACATCATCAAGATCTCCAATGAGCGTATTTTGAAGCAATTGCTATTTTCATATAATCATTTTAAAATTTTCCTAAATCGGGTCTCGAACTGCTGTCATTTGATCATCCGCCGGTAACGTTGTCATCCGCGCCATCCTTGATTTGTTAGATATGGCTAACTCAATGCATAACATAAATAATCTTATTGCTGAATATGAATCATAATAAGGCAAAGACAAAGGTGCTGTTTGAACGAGATGGCGCCACAACATTTAAAGTAAAATGAATTTCCTTGTATGGACAAATCATCCGTTCTCATTAACTACGCATCGCATCAATATGAAACCTAGGTCAAAAAGCAACAAATAATTTTTAGATTTTTTGTTCCCACGACTTGTTTTACAGTTCTAAACAATAAAAGAGATTTCATTGTACCTCCATACTAAATTCTAGCTGTATACTTTCAATTTCTTCAAGACTGTTCTCCACCTCGTGTGTGTGGAAGGAACATTGAAAGCTTACGATATCGAACAGCAGATGTCATTAGTGTATATGCAATGTTACATTGATACAAACACACAGCAACACCACCTGTCGCCTGATAATGAAAATATTGCAATTATACCGTCAGGTGTAGTGGCTGTTGTTAAAATATTTAGGAAGGGCCTCAAGCGGAATTTTTGCTAGAACGCAACTGACGATCTCCTATTGGACTCTTATTCAATAAGTCGATCTGTCAAACTACAGTTTGTAAATAACTGAACAAGATTTTTATTTCAACCATTGTTCAGCCAGTCATAACCTTCGCACACTAGGAAAGATACGTAAAAATAATGTCGATAAACGATAAAATAAAATCCATTCCCAATGCTATTTATGAATTTATGAAAATAAAATCAAAGTACAGTGAACGTTCGCTAATTGGGGTTTTTCTAGTTGGGGCGCTTTTTAGTTGGGGGTTCGCTAATTGGGGCGAAACCCAATTAAAAAGCAGCTAAACGTCAGAATGTGATGTCAAAAACGCGTTGACGTTTTGTTTCCGTGTTTGGCGGGATCGATATTTTCTGGCGCGTAAAATTTTCTTTTGTTCAATGCAAAAAGTAAACAACATTGACGCTTGTCAAACCGCCCCAATTAGCGAACGGCATTCGCTAGTTGGGGTGAGGTCGTGCCCCAATTAGCGAACGATCACTGTATACCTATTAGGCTTTCCTCAGAAGCTCTTGATAAACGGTTGCGATATGATTGTCAAATGCTAAGATTATTCCAATAAAGATCAACATCCATGCGATGATATTGGGATTCCACAAAAGATATTTTAGTTACCAGATAAAGATTATCGCTGTCGTCGCTGTCCGGAACATCTTTCATGGCGAGGATAGTGGATCTAAATGTCAATGATTGAAAAATACATACGATTTGACAATTAGGTACCACACATGTTTTGGACAGCAGAACAAACGGAACCGAAGGGACAATCTTTATCTGGTAACTAAATATCTTTTGATACCACACATCAAAGATTCAATAATTTTCCGACGTTATTCAACGGCGTTATATCCGGCTTTTAGTAAATTTATTTCCGCATGAATGCATGATTTTTTTATTGCTCTAGCAGTTTTGTTTGTTATAATCTCCGACAGCTTAATAAATCACGAATATAAAAAGCATGTCTTGAAAATAAATAATTATTTTATTGTCTTTTTATTGTCTTAATTGATTTATTTATGTCTATTTGTATTATTCAGTATCTATTTTTCCTGTAAATCAAATTTTCCAGATCTAGAATCCAGATTTTCTCTCAAACTGAAAAAGCATGTTTTTTTCCACTGTGCGATAGATCAGATAAATGGGAAATCCAATGGTTAAGAAGGACAAAGGTTAAGAAGGATGTCTAAATGCTTGCTTATTAACTTACTATTCAAACTCAATTCGACCACCCTTTCAGAGCATCACATCATAGTCGAACAGAGAACTTTAAAAATCATTAGTTCAGCACACTGTTAAACTTCCCCAATGTGCTGAAATGTGATAAAACGAAAACGTTAGTTTGACTTCAAATAAAGGTAGTAAACAAATAAATAGGTCATGTCGAATATTAGTTAGATTAAATGCTGAAATGAAATCCGTCTAGCGAATTATTCAGCATACATTTTATTCAGCTACGAATATCACAAATAAACAATAATTCAAGCTAGATGCTTATTTGTAGCTTGTCGTTTTTTTTTGGGTCCCTTTCGCTGCTTCGTTTCGACATTTTCAAAAGCCGTCGGCTCAGCAGGCTGGATGGATGTAAGGCGAACTGGGCTACGATGATGATCCTTTCTCCTGACGCTAATCACGATCGTTTTCCGATGGGTCTTGCTTTTCTCCCAAATGGTTCTCCATTCACCAGAAATAAAATTGCCGTTTTCGATAAACAACTTTTCTCGTTTCCTTTTCTGATGACAGATTGTTGTGGGCTGCCAGTTCTTGTTGTCATGGTTGCCAGAAACATGGAATATGGAAGTTGATTTGATTAATTTTGCAAATGTTATTTCGATTGAACTCACTGTGAAAAATCACAATTTCACAAAGAGAAAAAACTTTCAGATCAACTATTTAACATTTAATTTAATTATTTTAGCACTCAAAAGTACCATATTTTCCTTACTTTTAAAATAAAATTAGAAAATGTTAAAAACACAACTTTTTTTGGCTCTGTGTACATATACTTCGGGAACTTCTTTTGAACAGCATGCGGCAGTTCTCCACCAGCGGAAGGAATCCATTTCTCGAGGCAACTGACAGTCCAAATACCTCATCAAAAGTGAAGGAAATCAGGAAATATAAAGAAGAAAAATGAATTGAATCAAATTTAAAGACGCAGGTGTGCACCGGGAAAAAGCGGTAAAGCCGGGTCGATGCATACCTGCGCAGCATGCACTTATAGCGTCTTTATACATGGGCATTGGGCCTTTATAATGAAAATAAACGAAACTTGAATAAATAATGTTGCCTATGTTTGAATATAATTTCTAAATATAAACATCCTTGCTTTCCGCTCCCTTCAGATTTGTGTTAAAAATTAAAAATTACGATTTGACAGGTAGAGTAGAGTGGGGCAAGAGTGCGCGTGGGGTAAGAGTACGTTTTCGATTTTTTGAAGTAATAAAAAAAGATAAACTAGCAGCACTGCATCAGTTTGACAGGTATTCTGGCCAACTATTATCATGTGTAATTGTTAACGATTTGAATAAACAACAAGGGAGATATGGAGTTAGATAACTTTTTGGTAATTTTGCTAAAAATAATTGGGTTTCCGCAACTAGTATTTCATTACCACATATACGTTCAATCAGGTGAACATTATACCATTTCGATAACCTATTGTATATAGAGTACTTTATGGTACAGAACACCAATCCGGTAGGTTTTCCAAGAAGTCAAAACCATTACTTGAATCAGTTCAATCAAAGTTAATTGCCTATTTCCGGGGATTAAACCACCCGACTTGGACGTTAATTTACAATGTTATGGAAACTCATATGTGAATATGTACGTTATGTGGAAGATATTGATTTGAAAAATGTATTGGAGGTAACCACTTTCCCTTCGATGGGACTCGAACCCATGACCCTACAGTACGCTAGACTGGTGCTTTAACCAACTAAGCTACGAAGGACCTCCGTCGGCCTTCGCAACCTAGCGGCTACTGAACGAGCTCGAGATTCCCAAATTGGACGCATAGTCAAATCACTCGCAATCCATTTCTCAAGCCAATACTTCCACATGTGTATTGTACACGTCCACATTAAAGGAGCGTGAGTATTTAGAATGTCTGGCGGCTATACACATTCTTCATCAGCAACGGTACTGATCAAGTGAGGTTGTGTAAGCTATTTGCCAGTCGGTCGTCAAACTCAGACCCGACCGCATTGCGTAGGCAAGAGCACGCAACTCAGGTTCAGTTCAATCAAAGTTAATTGCCTATTATCGGGGATTAAACCACCCGACTTGGACGTTAATTTACAATGTTATGGAAACTCATATGTGAATATGTACGTTATGTGGAAGATATTGATTTGAAAAATGTATTGGAGGTAACCACTTTCCCTTCGATGGGACTCGAACCCATGACCCTACAGTACGCTAGACTGGTGCTTTAACCAACTAAGCTACGAAGGACCTCCGTCGGCCTTCGCAACCTGGCAACTACTGAACGAGCTCGAGATTCCCAAATTGGACGCATAGTCAAATCACTCGCAATCCATTTCTCAAGCCAATACTTCCACATGTGTATTGTACACGTCCACATTAGAGGAGCGTGAGTATTTAGAATGTCTGGCGGCTATACACATTCTTCATCAGCAACGGTACTGATCAAGTGAGGTTGTGTAAGCATTTGCCAGTCGGTCGTCAAGCTCAGACCCGACCGCATTGCGTGGGCAAGAGCACGCAACTCAGGTTCAGTTCAATCAAAGTTAATTGCCTATTTCCGGGGATTAAACCACCCGACTTGGACGTTAATTTACAATGTTATGGAAACTCATATGTGAATATGTACGTTATGTGGAAGATATTGATTTGAAAAATGTGTTGGAGGTAACCACTTTTCCCTTCGATGGGACTCGAACCCATGACCCTACAGTACGCTAGACTGGTGCTTTAACCAACTAAGCTACGAAGGACCTCCGTCGGCCTTCGCAACCTAGCGGCTACTGAACGAGCTCGAGATTCCCAAATTGGACGCATAGTCAAATCACTCGCAATCCATTTATCAAGCCAATACTTCCACATGTGTATTGTACGTCCACATTAGAGGAGCGTGAGTATTTAGAATGTCTGGCGGCTATACACATTCTTCATCAGCAACAGTACTGATCAAGTGAGGTTGTGTAAGCATTTGCCAGTCGGTCGTCAAGCTCAGACCCGACCGCATTGCGTAGAACAGAGCACGCAACTCTGGTTCAGTTCAATCAAAGTTAATTGCCTATTTCAGGGGATTAAACCACCCGACTTGGACGTTAATTTACAATGTTATGGAAACTCATATGTGAATATGTACGTTATGTGGAAGATATTGATTTGAAAAATGTATTGGAGGTAACCACTTTCCCTTCGATGGGACTCGAACCCATGACCCTACAGTACGCTAGACGGGTGCTTTAACCAACGGAGCTACGAAGGACCTCCGTCGGCCTTCGCAACCCTGGCAGCTACTGAACGAGCTCGAGATTCCCCAAATTGGACGCATAGTCAAATCACTCGCAATCCATTTCTCAAGCCAATACTTTCACATTAGAGGAGCGTGAGTATTTAGAATGTCTGGCGGCTATACACATTCTTCATCAGCAGCAGTACTGATCAAGTGAGGTTGTGTAAGCATTTTGCCAGTCGGTCGTCAAGCTCAGACCCGACCGCATTGCGTAGGCAGAGCACGCAACTCAGGTTCAGTTCAATCAAAGTTAAATAGGCAGTGCTTTGATTGAACTGAACCTGATTGTTCGACTACCGACTTGAAACATGCAACAGTTGTTCAGACTTCAGTGTGTGAACCTGATTGCGTCCATGAGAACATTGCAGTGTAACGTGAAGTGGAACGTCCCAGATGCTGGATTGCGTGCTCTTGCCTACGCAATGCGGTCAGGTCTGAGCTTGACGACCGACTGGCAAATGCTTACACAACCTCACTTGATCAGTACCGTTGCTGATGAAGAATGTGTATAGCCGCCAGACATTCTAAATACTCACGCTCCTCTAATGTGGACGTGTACAATACACATGTGGAAGTATTGGCTTGAGAAATGGATTGCGAGTGATTTGACTATGCGTCCAATTTGGGAATCTCGAGCTCGTTCAGTAGCCGCTAGGTTGCGAAGGCCGACGGAGGTCCTTCGTAGCTTAGTTGGTTAAAGCACCAGTCTAGCGTACTGTAGGGTCATGGGTTCGAGTCCCATCGAAGGGAAAGTGGTTACCTCCAATACATTTTTCAAATCAATATCTTCCACATAACGTACATATTCACATATGAGTTTCCATAACATTACTTGAATAATTTTTTAGACTGTGGGGTAAAAGTACGCAGGAACCGGTGGGGCAAGAGTACGCATATGAATTTTCAAGTTATGATGTCAAACCCGTATCTCCGGCCGAAATAAGACTTCTTCCAAAGCGTAAAGATCCACAACTAAGAAAAAAAGGGACAGAATTCGAAATTATCACAAGTTTTTAGGATAAGTTGAAGTAATTCGGTGTTAGAAAGGACTTAGCGAACAAATCACTGAAGCGAAATAATGAAATTGCATTAGTAGAGTAGAGTGGGGCAAGAGTACGCACTTAGTTTTCAATCGATCATGTGGCCCGTATGAAGCAAGCTTCTGCATATCAAATCAGTGTCGATGATTCATATACTCTTCCTTTATGTTACCCAGTGGAAAAAATATTGAAATTATTGAGATTCGTTTTAGTAGAACCCTTATTGCAAGACAAGTGAAAAACGCACTCTTACCCCACCGGTGGGGTAAAAGTGCGCATCAGGTGTAGAGGTAAGAGTACGCATTTATCCAATCATGTGCTTTAAGTATGAATTAACCCAAATAAGGGTTGTTAACATTTAATTGATGTTTAATGAGCATATATTAAGGAATGTTTAAAGATTACGTAACTCTTAAAGGGGGAGGGGGTCCTAAAAATGTGCACTTTCATACGAAAAACCATTGTTTTTTACATATACAAAAAACTACAGAGGTAAAAATATATATCAGGTTTCGCGTGGCGTATACAAAGGCATTTTCCTTAAAGAAAGTCCACCAATCACGTAACGTAAAATTTGACTATTTCATCACCCCTCCCCCCCTACTTGTTGTACACCTAAACATAGTACGAAACACAATATCATCTAAATGATAATTTCATTTCATCAAAAGAAACATTCATAAATTACGCAACGATTAGCTGGGAGGGGTTGCGAGATGTGTGACGATCCATATAATGTTTAGAGGATTCATACAAATAGTTTAAGATAGGGGGAGGGGTGCTGAAATAGCCAAATTTTACGTTACGTGATTGTTGGACTTTCTTTAAGGGGCAAGCCAGAGTGAACGCGACGAGCGATGCGATGCGACGCGACTCACGTAAAAGAATAACAATCATTATCAACAGGCTGTCAAATTGCACTGTCGCGTCGCGTCGCATCGCACGTCGCGTTTACTCTGGCTTGCCCCTAAGGAAAATGCCTTTGTATACGCCACGCGAAACCTGATATATATTTTTACCTCTGTAGGTTTTTGTATACAATAAAAAACAATGGTTTTTCGTATGAAAGTGCACATTTTTAGGACCCCCTCCCCCTAGAAGAGTTACGCAATCTTTAAACATTCCCTAATATATGCTCATTGAACATCAATTAAATGTTATTAACTGTTATTTGTGTTAATATATACTTAAAGCACATGATTGGATAAATGCGTACTCTTACCCCACCCGATACGCACTTTTACCCCACCGGTGGGGTAAGAGGTGCGTTTTCACTTGTCTTGCAATAAGAGTTCTACTAAAACGAATCTCAATAATTTCAATATTTTTTCCACTGGGTAACATAAAGGAAGAGTATATGAATCATCGACACTGATTTGATATGCAGAAGCTTGCTTCATACGGGCCACATGATCGATTGAAAACTAAGTGCGTACTCTTGCCCCACTCTACTCTATGTACCACACATGTTTCGGACAGTAGAACAAAGAGAACCGTAGCGACAATCTTTATCTAGTAACTAAAATATCTTTTGTCAAACAAGACTGAAAATGTCGATGAAGCATTTTTCACCTATTTTTAAATTTCAAATTGGGTCCTAAAATGAAGAACCGATATTCGATTTTATTTCAGGGAACGATGAAGTTAATCATCCTGAATGCGTCAGTTTTTCTTTTGACCCAAAATTGAAAGGAACATTGTTTAATTTGAAATTTGAAAATAGATGAAAAATGCTTCCTCGACATTTTCGGTCTTGTTTGACGTAAGGATTCAAACGCACTAGTAGAACACCGCAGGGCACTTGACTCAACCTTTGACAGTTAATCACGCTTACTTCAGTTCACCCAAATATGGGTGAAGAGTACCTAAAATCACCAAAAAGTGCACATACCTAGATATGGGTGAATCACCATTTACCCATATTTGGGTGTTTCGTTAGGAACAGTGAATATTACCCAAATCTAGGTACTTTCTTGAGCTTTTACCTGGGGATCGTTTTTGTTAGGGACTCAAAATTGCATTTTGTATGTTTCGATTTCTTTTTAATTGCAAAAAAAGTTTATACAATTATACGTGATAAAAATCATTTTTATTTGTGTTATGTTTAAGATACATTTCAATACAATAATAAACTGATTAAAAGGGTTAATAATACGTGTGGGAGATGTTTTATGTTGTAATTTTCTTGGCTTCTTCCTATGTAGAACAATCTAAAAAGGCCGTTACGGATTTAATTTCCAGAATCAGTAGTGGTGCTCGTGCTGGCGACTTATTGCTAAGGGTCTGTCTCAATTGGATAATTAAACTGAAATTAAACTCAAAAGTGACATTTCAATAATTATCAAATAACCCTGCTCGCAGAGCAAGATTACTTTTGACAGATATCGAATCATTTTCCATCGATGTCCTATTGGAATTGCTGGGTAGCACCAACCATTCTTATGACTGGGTTATTTGCTAATTTTCCAACTGTCACTTTTAAGTTTAATTCTCCAAATGAGACAGAGCCTAACATAGCTGATGTTGTGCCTTATTGTGTCCAGTTTTGTGCTGCTGATGTTTCCGCGGCCGGCATCGTCGGCCCCGATGATTGTTGACCACGATAGCTCAAATACGCAGATATTCGGCACACCATACAGTGTAATGATTTGTCATTAGAATAATATCTGTCGCTTAATTGTGGCCGTCGATAAATATAAATCCACATGTTCGTTTCCACTGCTGCGCGGCGGTCAATGCTCGGGCGGAAACAGAATCTGAAATTCAAAAAGAAAATGTTCATGAAAGGTAAAAGTAATGTGCCTCCGCCATATAGACAATTATTAAATACTTAGTTAAATACTCACCAGCCAATAAAACACATATTTAGATGCAATTATGCCAAATAAAGAGGAATCGAATAATTCAAATTAATCACACCGAGGTTCACACTGGTCCATGATGATCTCGACTGAAAGAAAATGTTATTTTTTTCATCCAAATATGGGTAAGTTCATTTACACATATATACACTGAGATAAATTTTGTAGTAATTTCAACTATGGAACTATTGTTAAAATAACTATTTCGAAATGTGTTTATATTAAATAGAAATGCAATTAAATTGACTGCATGTTTGTTAAAAATACCATGCTGTTGACAGTCCATGGTATTATTAACAAAAATTCATGGTACTGCGGTCGCCTGGAAAAAAGTGCAGAAGACGCCATATTATTTACATTATTAGGAGCTCTGCAGAAAAACCATTTTAAAATTGCTCAAATTGGGAAAAATAAATAAATTATTCATGGCGAATTGAAAACTATACCACATCAAGGTACGTATGGATATTTTAAGCCTAGGATTTCGGCATTTCGCACTTTTGTTAGGGCTGAAAAAAAATCATTTACAGGTTACATGCTTAAAATAGGAGAAATGCTACCGCTGAATAGGTTCTAAAAATATGATTGGTAAGTTATAATTATGACAGTGAATGTATAATTTCTGTTGTTATTAACTATTAGTAACATATTTGCGTTCGGATTTCCAGAATCACAAATCTTGCAAAGGATTCAGGAGGATAATCTTTAGAATGTTCCCCTCGGAGAATCTATGCGCTGATGAGAAACAATCATGAGAAACATGATGACGTCGAAATACGAACTTACAACTCAGCATTTAGTAATTTATGGAAAAATAACTAATAAACAACCCGAAAACATATGATATTACGCATTTTTACAAATCCATGTGATTTTGATTGAATTTTCTTGTCTACTTTGTTTATTTATTTTGGTTCTCAATCGACTACACATCCATCGTCAATTTCAAAGCAGAGTAATAGTCAATTTCATTGTATTTCATTGTTATTTTAACCATGGACATGGTATTTTCGCTGTCAACCCGCTTTGCACATCCATAGTAAATTTAACAATTTCTTCCGTTTGAAATGACTGAAGAATGTAGTCTGCACAAATCAAGTGGTGTTGTGCATTTAATTTAAACCATCAAAATGGTAATTTTAACCGCATCGCTGTTTTCAGTGTAGGTAAATGCTGCTTCACCAACATTATAAGTGAATTTTACTGACTTTATTGGTATATTTTATCCATAACTATGATGTACCTAAATATGGGTGAATCAAGTACCCATAAATAGGTAAAGTGAACTAAGCGTGTAATGGGCCTGACGTTTTGGGCTGATGGTTGATTCGTTCTGAAATGGTGCACAGGCCAATATTTGCCTCAAAATGTATTAAACATAAAAAATATTATTTTCACTGATTTAGACTTTTACCAGATTTTTTATAACATCGGTTCAAGTATTCTTGGCCGTTGCACGATCGTTTGCAACTATAAACGAGGTAAGGCTTTAGGACCCAATTAAACAATGTTCCTTTCGATGTTTGTGTCAAAGGAAAAACTGACGCGTTTAGGATGATTAACTTCGTCGTTCCCTGAAAGAAAATCGAATATCGATTCTTCATTTTAAGACCCGATTCCATTGTAAACTCAGGATTTGTTAGAAAATCTACGGTAACCTAAGAAATATATGCCATTTGAAATCAAAACAACTTGACCAAAATTTCACGTTTTCTCTATATTTGAATTTTTTTTGTTCAATCAAAGTCTTAGAAATTTCAAAATCTTGAAAATATTTTCCCAAACAATGCCCGAAGTTCAAAAACTTGATCGAATAGATTCAAATTGCTGTAGTGTTTCGAAGGGAGGGATAATGAATACAATTCATTTTCTACATTTACTGCATTTACTTATGCAAAGTAACAAATTTTCTAGGGGGGGCTAGCAAGATCCTAGGTGGGGCTGAAGCCACCCCTAGCCCCCTTGTAGTTACGCCAATGCTGGGCGCGAGTATTAGCCGTTTGGCAGCGCAGTATCATTACTTGACACTTTATTTATTGCTTTTTACATTGAAACTTTTCGTTTCGACACTGAAACCATTGACATTTGTCTTCAGCGACTGCTTCCGCGATAGAGCATTTGCACATTTTATTCACTTATACATCTATATTTCTGTCAAAACGCGCATTTGACAACTAAATTTTCAGCTAAAAGCTCTATTTTTTGACACCGGGGCACTCACACAACCAATCGACATCAGTTGTCAAAAAATCAGGAGTACCAACTTGACCACTATCTCCTTGTCGCCGAGTCTGGCGCTGAGTGCTCGGCGCGGAAACCCAAAGGTGGAAATAAAATTTTGGGGCTTATGCGCAATACCTGTCGCTACTAAACGCGCTGCTATAACAGTAGCGCGACTGACAGGTGACCAAATTTGGTAGCGCGGTAAGAGCGCTGCTATTATTTGATAAACTGTCAATTGTCAAACGTGACTGCTACGGAATACAGCAACCAAATTGAGAGCCGAAAATATTGACCGATACGGGAACGAGTGACGAAACTAAGATGACCGCGCTGCGCGGGTAATTAAAATGCTTGCGATCGATAATGATGCTTTTTACCTTCTAGCGAGTTAAAAAAGTGAACTTCGTACTCAAAGATGAGTTTTTTAAAACTTTTTTTGGTACTTTATTTTTTTCTGTGTAGCTTTGCAAAAAGAGCACACACATACAAAGTGAGCACTAGCAAGTTTTGTTTGCTTGACAAACATGCGCAGTGATTATATAGCTTCGTTTCATTTCAACGTGATTAGAAAGATACTGCAAAAATGTAGTCCATCTCATTTTATTCAATACTTCTTGACAGAAGCTAAATAACTTTTAGCATAGATCATTAACGGGAAATAGTGTTCAATTACTTCTCGCACAGAAAAGCAAAAAATTCGCATAGGAAAATAAAATGTGGTGTTCTTGAATTGAAACCAGCTTCACTGTTTAATACAATCGTATTGCACCGAGCGAAATCTCGTCTGCATGTATTTCTCGACAATCTTGAAAGCTTTGAAGATGATTTACCAGCTATTTTGGTTCTTAACAACATGCCTCACATTTCTGTTCAACGCACTGTGGCTTTGCTGCAATTTTGCCTCGATTGGAATCCCGTGGCTTATGCTGCTCTTTTTCTTAGTTTGCATAGCTTCCAAATTTGTTAAGCTGAAATGTCCGGCTAGTGAAATTGTGCAGTCGTTGTTGCACCGAAGTGAAAAACTCGTCGGATCTGAGGTGCTGTACTGGCCGATAGTCAGCAGAGGTGGGGCTTTCGATGCTCCTGAGAACTCTCTCGCAGCCATAAATCACGTATGAGTCATTTCCATAGTTAGCACAATGTGACTTTCAATCGGTTAGGATTAAATTAATTTGTGTATTTCCAGTGCTTGTCACAGAAGTGCTACAATATACTTCTTGATCTCAACATCACAAGCGATGGACATCTGATAGTGCTGAGCCGAACGACTTTGGAGAAAGCTAATATAAATGAACCCATTCATAAGTTGAAGTTGAGTGCTCTGGAAAACTTCAATATTTCAGAACATCATCCTTTAGGGTAAGCAGTTTATATCGTGTTACAGATAGAAGAATGAGTATAGATCAGTAATTGAGCAATGCGAAAATATACGGTAAAACAAGTCATCGATCTATGTGAATGTGATCGAAAAGATTAGCATGGTTAAATAACAATCTTTGACCCTTGGATGCAAACATTAATTATCCTTGCTTCAAAGTATATGTTTGCTGTACTATACCAAACAATTTTTCGTGTATTGAAATGATTTTTTATTAATTTCAGGCAACATTTTCAATCAGAGAAGATACTTACGTTTGAGAGGTTGCTTAAACTGTTGGAGACTAATGAGTTGACCGTGTTTCTGCTAGCATCACATACCAATGCTAAACTGATAGAGCTTGTTCGAGAGGCCATTGGAAACAATTCACTTCTAACGAAACGTATTGTGTTCTGCTGTTCATCACCGATTGCTATTTATCAGGTAGGTTGATTAATCATGTCGCTTGAACTGCCCTCTCAGCAAAACACTCCTCTTGGCGGAAACTCTTTCGGAAAAGAGCGTACGTATCACGAAATTTCAGCATGATGAAGTATTGGGAATGAGTGTGCTAATGGATCTCAGTTAGGATAAGTTGATAAGTGACTACTCATTTTTAAGCTATATTTCATTATGTCTACATTACGGTCGTTCAGAGAGCTGCTCGAGTATTTAACAAAATGCTTTTGCTGCACTCGACAAACTACTAACTGAAGGCAACATCTTGGCAATTTATTTTTATAGTGAAGCTGTAAACTAATACTTCGCTGGTACTAAAAGCTGGAAGAAATGCTGCACCATAATGTAACCATTATGAGTCGTGCAGACTGTGCGCCTGTAACATGTTACGCCTGTAACGTGTTACGTATTTTTGTTCTGGGACACAACAAGACTTTGTTGTAATGAAGCAAGTTCGACAAAACTACACGAAAGTTCTCACACTCTCGAACACAGAAAAGAATGACTTCCATAGAAATATCCAGAACGGGCCCTCAGAAAATCATACGTTTTCAGCTGGTTTGTAAGTCGGACGTGGTGTGTGATGTGTCGAAATCCAACAAAGCATGGAACAAAGTGAACTGATCCACCCGTTATATTATCAGGTAATTAAATACCTTACATGCAGTCCACCGAACGAATCACATGGCGTGGAAAGCGACTGGGACGTTTTCCTGCACATTCACTTATTCATTACTCGCAGTACAAGGCAGATAATCGACACCAGAACCTGACCATCGTGAGGAAGGGCAGTATAATAGCCGCATCGAAGATGCACGAGCCCATGACACGACGATCAACGTGAGTGATCTAACCAGCAAGCAAAGGGACTCGGGAGCAATCCATATGGAGCATACAGTGCAAGAAACGTCAGGCGGCAGAAATGTAGTATGAATGTTCGTGTAACAACGCATATCTACAGCTCGGAGAAATAAGCGCTCGAATAAGGCGCGTTCTGAATGCAGTAAAGAAAAAGAAAGATATCGTCTCACCAATGGTCCCGGCATTCGGACCGACAGCACCTGCTACGTGTCAGCAAACAGTTAGGTGCAATGGGGATGGGATATTAATTGTTGTTTGTGTGGTAGAGCAGCAGTGGATAAAATCTGGATGAATAGATTGTTAAGATGTTTAACATGTTTCTCCTGGCAAAAAGCTAGCAAAAAGAGTTTGTTGCACGATATCCAGAATCGGCTTGAAGTAGCTCGAAGTTTCTTTCGTCCTGCTCGTTCTTTTTTGTCAACAAATAAACATAAGCGGGATGGGAATAACTCCGAGTTACTTCAAGCTGCTCATTGGACAGCATTAATCATGGGGATGCATTCTTACCAGATTACTCGCACCCTATATTTGTCAGTAAAAGATGTTCCACAAAGAAGAAGAACAAGATTGGAGCAGTACGATAGATAGCCGCTACAATCGACGGCGTACCAAGAGCCAGCGGTCCCAAATCCACTGAAAATGTTTCTCAAAAACGATCTGACCGACACAAGAATGCTAGGTGTGCACTGAGCAAGGAGGATAGATCGGAGACTGCGGGGCTTGGTTCACCGAGCTCGACCGAGTATTTAAGTGAAAGTGTAAAAACTATTCCGAGTGTATTGCCCATTGCATCAATTTTTAGACTCTGGCGCAACTTCGTTTTGCTTTTAATTTTCAGCGTGCACACCAATACATTCAAGCTATCTTTGTAATTGTTTTGTTTGTGGTTGTTATTCATCGGACACGTGTTTTTGTTTACTAAAACAAACAGCAAACAATGTTAATTCATTTGTGTGTCTGACACGGGGAAAATATTCACGCAAATAATTTTCGCGCAGGAGTCTAATAAGGCGGAATCTGCGCAATATCGTGTAGAAATACATTTTCACTTTGTATGAAAGAGCGTGCGTAATACCCACTTTCATCACACAAACCCACAAGTGTAAAGAGTACAGGAAAATGATAATATGCTGCTTACCAAAATGCATACATTTAGGCTTCCATGCAAATAAGTTGTTGTGAGTGCCCAAATATAGACTTTTTCTACATACAACAGTAAAACACACGCGACCGAAAATCACTCTTTAGACGATCCCCACCAGTGCGTAAATAAAGCCAAAATAGCAACCTCTATCATGACGCGAACTTGCACCGGTCGTTGGTAAACGGGTTTGGGAAATGTAAACGCAACCTTCGGTGAATAGCGAGTTGGCAAATTTGGCGACCCGCTCCAACCGTTGCCAAACCATCACACGGAAATATAGAGTAACGCATAAATAAAAAATGTGCCGTCTTTTGAAAAATTGTTCGGTTATTCATCATCAAAACCATTGTGATGGAGGTCAGGTTAGTTTGGATTTCAACTGATTGGCGGCGCTAGTGCATATGAAATAACCTGATAGGTTTGATATCTCGAAATCTGGAACTTTTAGAATATTGGCGTCTTCTACAAAGTTGTTCGGGTAGTCAAAACCATCATGACGAAAGCAAGTTTAGTTAATAATACAACCGCTTGGCGGCGCTAGTGCATATGAAATAACCTGATAGGTTTGATATCTCGAAATCTGGAATTTTTAGAATATTGCCGCCTTCTACAAAGTTGTTCGGGTGGTCAAAACCATTATGACCAACGCAGGTTTAGATTAAGATATAACCGCTTGGTGGCGCTAGTGTATAAGAAATAACCTACTAGGTTAGATATTTCGAAAACTGAAATTTTTAGAATATTGCCGTATTCCACAAAGTTGTTCGGGTGGTGAAAACCGTCATGATGCGAGCAAGTTTAGTTTTAAACACAATCGCTTAGCGACGCTAGTGTATAAGAAATAAACTGATAGGTTAAATATCTCAAAATCTGGAATTTTCAGAATATTGCCGTATTCTACAAAGCTACTTGCCATAAGACGAGTTCGTACAATTCCATTTAATTCCACCACTTGGTTGTACCTTTGAGAGATACTTATTTCGACTTCTACAGTAAGGCCATCTTCAGTGTCTCGTACTTGACTGGATTCGACTCAACTCGATCGCCAGCGAGTATTGCGGTTTCAAACTAAACTTCTGGTTTGGACTACCCTTTTAAATCTTACATAATAACCAACCTAACAGATAATTCGGATAACTTTGTAGAAGATGGTCACATTCTAACTCTAACGGATTTAGAAATATTTAACCTCACAGGTTATTTCTCATACACTAGCGCCGCTATGCGTATGAATTCCAAACTAAACTAGTCTCCATCATAAATGTTATGGCTACCCGAACAACTTTGTAGAAGACAAAATCTTTCTAAGTCTTATAAATCTCGAGATATCCACCTCACTAAATTATTGCATATAAGCTAGTGCCACCTATCAGATGTGTGTCTAGCTAATCTAATAATCACAAAATGCATTACGCACATATTTATATTACAAAAGTTGGAGCGCGTTCTGAAAGATTTGAAAATAAATAATAACTTTTTCCTGATTTTATTTATTTCCGTGTTTGCCTCAATAGCAACCGGATATTCACCACCGGTGCGAAGCATGATTGCACTTCAACAACCTTGATATAAACAACCGGTGCGAGAACAAGTGCATAAATAAAATATGAACGCATTTCGTTCCTATACTAGACACTCATTTGGATACACATCGGTGGGGATCGTCTTATCGATGTTTCTTCTGGCTTTAACCACACGCACGTGTAAACGCTCTCGAGTGTGAATTAATACACTTCTCTTTACTTGTAAAATCTTTACACATTTCAAGTCGAAGCGTGATGTGCAGCTATGGACCGAGTTGAATGGAGGAGACTTTTATTTACTGCTCAGGCCACTCTGGTCTTAATCTGAGAAATAATAATAATAATAATGAGTACTAAAAACTTGTTTGAATTGTGTGTGTGTGCACACTTAACTCATTTCACCGTTTTCGGTAAAATTTTACCGAAATCTCAACACCAGAACTGTTCGGTAATTCATTTTACTGATTTTTTGTAATTTTTTCCATTGCTCAACTGTCAAAATCACCGAAAATCAGTTCAATTATTTACCGAACAGTTCTGCTGTTGAGATTTCGGTAAAATTTTACCGAATTCGGCGATTTATTTTAAGTGTGTGTGTGTGTGTTTGTAGGGTTACAAAATTGAAATTTGCATAGCTTCCTATTTTAAAAGGCCAATAATTACCACATTCATTGTATTTTAGTTGCGACAGCACTGCCCTGATCTCGTTTGTGGACTATGGATGGAAAAGTCGTCACTTTCGACAACCCAGCAATACCTCAATGCTTCCACTATTCTGATGTCGGTCTATGGGGCAATCTTTCGTAACATAATATCTCCAGTTATCGGAATCAGCTTGGTGTTCATTCACAAAGACGAATTCAATGCGTAAGCGAGTTTTTTTTGTTTGTTACTGGAAATTCCATTTGAAGAAAACACCTTTTACCCGTTCTAGGCAAATATCGACATTATGGCACAACGTGGGCGTCCGGCCCATAGTTTACACGATCAACTCACCGAACGAGAAGCGATATTTCCAGCAAGTAACGAAAACTCAATATCTGACCGATTCACTACGCTCAGAACCTCAGGTGATTTTTCGAGGGAAGCGCAAGTAATTGAAGGTTCAGCTACTGCCTAAGTAGGTTTACATAGTGGTAAAGCATCGTCGAGTCAAAATAGTGTGTGAAAAAAAAAAACACGAGTGCAGCGTGTGAGACGTAGTGTGTATCATCCATTCTAGAGGCCATCTCGATAAGCATTTCTTGGAAGCTTTATGTAAAGTTTTGTGTTCCTTTTTAAGCAGCTGATTTTTTTTTAATAGTATATTTATGTTTAATTGTAAGACCATTTTACTATTTATCGATGAGAGTCTCGCTGAAGAGATATTCATGTGGATTAGTTAAGGCCACAGAGAAACAGACGTCTCACTCAACACAGGTTCCTTCGTTCACCTTTTAAACGGTGGATTCAAATTTTTGTAGGTGGTCAATCGGCCACCGATGGCGCTTCCATCGGATTTGCTTGTGTTTGACGTTTGCACACTACCGCCATCTGGTTGCCGTTTGACCACACACACTGCATTTAGCACTGGGCGATAATGCTTCCGTGACGATGATTTTGATTGCATTTTGTTCTAAGTGAGACGTCTGTTTCTCTGTGTTAAGGCTATACACCTGTGTGATTGAAAATAAGATATTGTCATCACCTCTCTTTTTTCTTTTACCTAACTAGACCGTACTATACTCATACGAATTACGATTTCGAATAAATTTACGAAAAAATACAGTTTAGGTTTTATAAATTTGTTCAGTTTCAGGGAGTTGAAATCATGAAATATTCGTCTACCCAACAATGATCCGATGATTTTGTTTTCAATTTACTTCAATTTTTAATCACAAATCATCGGAGGGTTCGATAGATTTTGTTGGACATAAAATTGCTATGTAAAATGAAAAAGGCTTGAAAACCCGTTAGCCAATATTAGCAAGTATTCATCAGTAAATGTTTAATGCTACATTTTGACTGGGCGAGTGAATTCAACTGATTTGCTAATTGACGAAGTTTGAATGAAGCAACGTAGCATAACTATCCGTACTAAATAAAAAGCTGAAGTAGGGTACACCAGCCAGAGAGTGGATACCAAAATCAGAAGTACCAAAACGATGAGAAGAAGACTGCCAACGTACGGCGTTCGGCACACATGTCATCTCCCTCTTTAATTTACAGTGCAGAAAATATATTGAAAATAGTATTCTTTTTCAAGCTGACGTTTACACATTTGTTTTGTATCAAAATATATGAAAAAATAAAGCTGTAAATATGTGTTTTAATGTTTTAAAAGATGACAGTAGTTGGATTATTGAAGGACACAATTAATTGTATGAAACACATTCTAACATCCTTTCGTAACGCTTTTGGATTGATAATATATTTGCACAAATGAAGATAGTATCCCTCGATTAGATCAAGCTGTTATTATATGCTTAGAACTAGTTGAAAAACTACCAGGAAAGCTGTTTAAACACGGTGGAGAGGGCACTTGCTAGAGCGCTGCACTGGGTAATTACCAAGGTTTGGGAGGATGAAGTTCTGCCGCAGGAGTGGATGGAAGGTGTCGTGTGTCCCATCTACAAAAAGGGCGATAAGCTGGATTGTAGCAACCACCGTGTAATCACATTGCTGAACGCCGCCTACAAGGTACTCTCCCAAATTTAATGGCGCCGACTAACACCAATTGCAAGAGAGTTCGTGGGGCAGTACCAGGCGGGATTTATTGGTGAACGCTCTACCACAGATCAGGTGTTCGCCGTACGTCAGGTATTGCAGAAATGCCGCGAATACAACGTGTCCACACATCATCTATTTATCGACTTCAAAGCCGCATATGATATACAATCGATCGGGACCAGCTATGGCAGCTAATGCACGAAAACGGATTTCCGGATAAACTGATACGGTTGATCAAGGCGACGATGGATCGGGTGATGTGCGTAGTTCGAGTTTCAGGGGCATTCTCGAGTCCCTTCGAAACGTGCAGAGGGTTACGGCAAGGTGATGGTCTTTCGTGTCTGCTATTCAAAATCGCTTTGGAAGGGGTACAGTAGCCGTTTGATAACTGCAACGCATTCTGGACGTCAAACGGTTATCAATCGACGTCATATGCATTAAAAGTGCATCTGAATGTGCAGCGCGATGCAGCTGTCATTGAGTTTGACATCAGTTTGAAGTTTAGGGGTCCGATAACTGCAAAACTGTTGCAACTATCGAATTGCAGTTAAAAAGCATTGCAGTTAAATGACTTGCAGTTATCGAACGTCTACTGTAATACGAAGGGCAGGGATCAACATGAGCGGTACTATTTTCAATAAGTCCGTCCAGTTATTTGTTTTCGCCGACGACATTGATATTATGGCACGTAACTTTGAGAGGATAAAGGAAGCCTACATCAGACTGAAAAGCGAAGCTGAACGGATTGGACTAGTCATCAAGACGTCGAAGACGAAGTACATGATAGTAAGAGGCTCAAGAGAGGACAACGTAAGCCACCCGCCACGAGTTTGTATTGGTGGTAACGAAATCGAGGTGGTTGGAGAACTCGTGTACTTGGGCTCACTGGTGACCTCCGATAACGATACCAGCAGAGAAATTCGGAGACGCATCATGGCAGGAAATCGTACGTACTTTGGACACCGCAAAACGCTCCGATCGAATAGAGTACCAAACCGATTATCTACAAAACCCTTATTGGACCGGTAGTCCTTTACGGATACGAGACCTGGACGATGCTCGTAGAGGACCAACGCGCACTGGGAGATTTTAAAAGGATAGTGCTGCGTACCATCTATGGTGGGGTGCAGATGGCGGACGGTACATTGAGGAGGCGAATGAACCACGAGTTGCATCAGCTGTTGGGAGAACCATCCATCGTTCACACCGCGAAAATCGGAAGACTGCGGTGGGCCGAACACGTAGCCAGAATGTCGGACAGTGATCCGGTGAAAATGGTTCTCGACAACAATCCGACGGGAACAAGAAGGCGAGGTGCACAGCGAGCAAGGTGGCCATGGACCGAGCTGAATGGAGAAGACTTCTATGTATTGCACAGACCACTCCGGCCTTAGTCTGGTAATAAGTAAATAAATCTGCTTAGGAACCTTACAGGTAAAAACCGAAATATTATAGGATACGGTGCTACAGACAAAATAAATTCGCTTGCGATAAGACGAGAGCTGGTACTATATCTTAATTCTTATTTCTTTATTACACGCAATGTATAACTTATATTCTATGTTTAATTTAATAATGTTTACTTGATAATTAAAAAGTAAGATCGCGTGTTGAGAGTGTTGATCATCCTCGTTTTTGAAAATTTGATTTTTCCCATCCCTGTTGTCACACTAAAAAACAGATATAACAATCACACAAAAAGACACATACACGGAGAATAATCGCTTGAGTTTGAAACAACAAAATTCTTGGTTACAACAACAAAATTCAATCTTAAGATTGCTATACACGGTTAGAAAAAAGTACCTAATTTTAGGTACTTTTTTTCTCTTGCATTTCCCTCCCTCTTCCCCTTGTTGTCATAAAATGAAGAGCACTATTCATCCCAGCTGAACAGAGTTTTCTACGAATACATACAGCGCAACGAATCAAATGCAAAACGAGATCCGTCGTCGTTCTGGTCATATGTGAAAAAGCTTAGACGGAATAACGGTGTCCCACAGAATGTCTACTTCAAGGAAACCAACGCCGATAATGCGGAAGGTGCTGCCAACCTATTCGCTGAATTCTTCAAGAACGTGTTTTCGAATGTCCCCCCTGCTCATTCACCTGAAGAACATCGGGATTGGATGAGTAGTTTAGCACATTACAATATTCATCTGCCGCAATTGAATGTTTCAGTTGATGAAGTCCAGAAAGTTCTTTCATATGTGGATGCTTCGAAATGCCCCGGCCCTGACCGTTTACCGCCATCGTTCATCAAGCAATTTGCTGCGCCTTTAGCTTCGCCAGTTTCAATCATATTCAACCGTTCCCTCAACAGTGGAGTGTTCCCGTCAGCGTGGAAGGTTGCATCAATTACACCTATACACAAGTCGGGGAATATACATAACGTGGAGAATTATCGTGGAATTTCTATTCTAAACTGTTTACCCAAAGTGCTCGAAAAAATGGTCTATGATGTTATGTACCACGCGATTCGTCCAATGATTACCGAGCATCAACATGGATTCATGCGGAAACGATCTACAACCACTAACCTCATGGTGTTTGTCAACTCATTGATTAAGTCAATCGAGAAAAGACGACAAGTCGATTGCATCTACGTGGACTTTAGCAAGGCGTTCGATAAGGTTCCTCATGGGCTCGTTGTCGACAAAATGAAACGTATGGGACTACCGGACTGGGCTACACAATGGCTGCAGTCGTATTTGATTGATCGCCTTCATCAGTATCAATGGAATCAGTTCGCCCAGCTTCGAAATACCATCAGGGGTTCCCCAGGGAAGTCATTTAAGACCGTTAATCTTCATCCTATTTGTCAACGACCTCTCAACTCGTCTGAAATCCTCGAAACTTATGTTTGCCGATGATCTGGAAATATTTCGTGTGATTAGATCTAATCTTGATTGTTGTGCACTCCAGCAAGACATAGACTCTCTCCTTTACTGGTGCACTCTGAATGGCATGCAGGTTAACATTTCCAAATGTAGTGTCATTTCTTTCAACCGCTTGCGTAATCCCTGCATGTTGATTATTCAATGGGAAACAACAATCTTCTCCGAGTTAGCACGGTTAAGGACCTGGGAGTAGTAATAGACTCAAAGTGAGATTCAATGAGCACATCACGACGGTAACAGCTAAAGCTTATGCTCTGTTGAGGCTTTGTTAAAAGGAATACAAACGCTTTCCAGGATGTTTACGCGCTCAAATCTATATATTGTGGCGTCGTTCGTAGCCTGCTGGAATACGCTGTAGTTGTTTGGGCACCCTACCACGTCACACAAACCGACCGAATAGAAGCTATCCAACGGAATTTTATCCGATACGCTTTACGTGTGCTGCCCTGGAATTATTTCGCCAACTTACCACCTTATGAAGAAAGATGCCGGCTAATTTCTCTGGAGACATTGGCATCTAGGAGAAAACTTCTACAACGGCTCTATGTTTATGGACTTCTCAACGGGGATGTTGAATGCAGCGCTCTTCTAAGCCAAGTAAACTTTCATGCTCCTCAACGACAACTAAGTCAAAACCCGCTCCTAAGGCAATCTACCCGTAGCACAAACTATAGCTTTAACAAAGCGTGGAATTCGTGCTGCCGTGCATTTAATGAAACCAGTGAAGTGTATGATTTCGGCTTAAGTAAGTCTACATATAAACGAAGGATCCTCCATATAGTATAAGTTTCAATCTGTACAACAATAAGTTGAAGATTAAATAAATAAATAAATAAATAAATAAAACCACTCAACAAGGGCATTAAAGTGTGGGAACCCAACGTTGAGTAATCTCAAGTTTACAAAAGTTGAGTGAAATTTACCTAACTTTTGGTTAATTTCAATTTAAAATTAAGTATCCAGTTTTCCGCGAGCGGTAATGGCCGCCAGCTTGCCTGCGGGTTAGTCTCTGATTTGACGTTTCTGGAGGTCAACTGCACCCACCATTCGAGCATTTTGATCAATGTGGTGTATAAGAAGGCTTAAATTCACTGAATCAGCACCTTCTTATACGCAACATTGGTCAGAATGCTCGGAGCGGTGGGTGCAGTTGACCTCCAGACACGTCAAATCAGAGACTGAACCGCAAGCAAGCTGGCGGCCATTACCGCTCGCGGAAAACTGGATATTTTACTTAATATTAAGTGAATTTCACTTAATTTCAAGAAAAAAATACTTAATTTTGGGTTCCCACACTGAACCCCCGATTTGAGTGAAAAGTACCTAATATTAGGTACTTTTTTCTAACCGTGTACAAAATGCCTTTTAGTTCAAGTAGAAAAATGTTGTGAGTATATTATGAAATTTTCAAAAATTATGTTCTTCGACTCGTTGCTTGTTGTAAGTATGTATTTTGTTATCTTACAAGATCATTCTTTAATACAATGAGATTTTTTATCTTTTTCCAGCATTGAAATAAAAATGGATTGTACTCGGTTCGATGTGTTACATATATGTGTTATTAATTATGTGTGCATCTGGATGTGCATGAATCAGGTAAAAAATGAACGGAACAAAGTGTAGTTCAACGACGAATAATTATATCTCTCTTCTCAAAGGTGAAATATTTTCCGGACCTCAGGAAACAGATGATGAGACGGATTGTTGTGCACATCGGAGGAATCAATATTAATATTTTATTTTGTTTTATTGTATTTACCATCAAATATCATTTGTTTTAAATATGTGTAAGTTTTTTTTCCTATTAAATAATTTAAATAAACTTTGTAAATTGTTTTCTTTGTATCCATTAATATGAAAAATAAATAAAAAACAAAAAGCTCGCCTACCAACCGGTTGGTTGTTTCAACCATATCGCCTTCATTAAATTAAACTAATATATGGTTGGTTCAACTTTGATTTTCTTGTTTAAAATTACCATTATTTTGGGTTGTTTCGAAAGCTGTCAAACGTAACAACCAACATGTTGGTTGTTTCAAACCAATGTTTGTTTGTTTCATTCGAAAAGCTGCCAAATCAACAATATTGAATTTTAGTTTGTTTCAACCAATCAAAGTGATTAAATCAAACTATAATTTTGCTTGTGCATTATTCAACCTAAATTTTTGGTTGAAGTAAACGTGAATATGGTTGATTTTACCAAAGTTTTTTCTCCGTGTAGCACTGCGTGATGTGTCCTGAGGACCGTCCGTGAAAAATTCCATTATTTTAGGGTTATCCACAATACACGTGGGTAGTTTAGAAGGGTATGGCTGGTAAGTATGCAAGGTCTTTACCTACTTTCAGAATTTATAAGGACGGTTGTCTATGAAAGAAGAGGGGAGGTATTATATTGTCTAGAACCTCTCCAAGTATAACATGAACGGCCTCCACCTCGACCGCGCTCGACCTGAATTTCATTACTGTTTATCAGTAGGGTAATGTGTTGAATAAATTTCAGTTCTTATTTTGCGAACAACAATTGTCCAGCCAAAAGATAATGGTCTTCAGGTCAGCGTACTTCATAATAACTTTGAAAAAAAAAAACAGCTAGGGATTTCGTTGGCTGTGCGACCATTAATTGACTCGGACCAAATGCACGCAGACAATGGGAATGCTCGTATGTAGGGGCCAACAGGCGTAAAGCTCTTATTAAAGACCAGCAGCCTTTACGAGATAATATTATCAATTCAGTAGAAAACCGAGTTATAGCCGCTAACGAAGTTGGATTTTTCTCACAATCCATACGTTAAAGCTGATTTCGGAAGTGGTGCGCTATATAGCGCATCACCAAATGAAAACAGCGCACCACTTCCGAAGTTAGGTTTAACGTATGGCTTGTGAGAAAAACCCATCTTCATTAGCGGCTATAATTCGGTTCTCTACTGAATTGATAATAATGCTCTTGAACAATCCAATCCAACCAACCGTGGAAGCTGTATGACCTAATGGAACATAAGTTCATAACTTATAAATAATTGAGAACTTTTTGCAAATCCACAGAAAAAACTGCTTCACCTGGTAACATTTTGTCAACATCATCTCAATAAGATAGTCATGATTCCTTTGGACGTTGAAGATGCAGTGCATGTCCTTGTCCTTGGTAAGGAAACTACGCTACTGCCGCTAAGAACCGGTTGGTCAACCTCTGGGACTGGTAATGGAACGTTTGCCGGCTCCGCAAACGGAAAACGATCACCTCACATGTGTCATTTTTTAAATCGGACTTCCGATTCCTCGCCATCTGTATTGGATATTCCATTTCCGGTTCCACTTCTACAGCGAAAAATCACACCAAAGAAATACAATCGTCGCCCGCGAAATGTAAAAACAAATCAACAACAACTATCTCTCAGTTCACGGTGTGACAAATATGCGTACATGTTTCGCCTGGCCAGTGAATTTCGCGGCATAAATGTGACATTCGGATTTTGATTGAAAAAACGTGGAAAAAATGGTTGTTTTTGGCAATGTTTGAGTCTGTCCCAACGAATATGAATATTCTTTGGATTATTGAGTTAAAGTCAATAAAAAAGCGAAATTTTGTAATAATAGGATGAATGCATTTTGAAACTTCAAATGCGTTTTTCTCATTTTTCTCGTTTGTAACATGTGACATTCATGCGTCCGACGGTAGTATAACCCGCCCGTAAAACAAATAATTACGAACGACATAGAAGATAATACGACTCGAAACAATCGAAAAGGACCTTGGTGACGAATAAAGGATCACGATCGGAAGGTTGGAACATGAAACTGTAAGTCAATAGGTTTCGCAGGTTGCGAGAGGATATTACATCCACACTACGATGAATTACATTCCTGCACCTTCGACGTCGTAGCGCTGCAGGAAATCTGCTGGACTGGACAGGAAGTGTGGAAAAGCGGGCATCGAGCGGCTAACTTCTACCAAAGCTGTGGCACCACAAACAAGCTGGAAACCGACATCATAGTGCTGAGGAAGATACGCCAACTCATAATCGTGTGGCAGCCAATCAACGCAAGGATGTGCAAGATATAATCAACAACGTGCTCTGCCCACATGGAGGGAAATCCGACGACGAGAAAGAAGCATTCTATGCGCAGCTGGAGCAGACATATGATGGATGCCCCCTGCCCGGTGACATGAACGCTCAGGTAGGAAGGGAGGAAATGTATAGATCGGTGATCGGACCGGATAGTCTGCATATCGTATCGATTCGACGATAAATTATTCTCCGACATACGAACGTCCGCACTTACCACAGTGCGAATATTGCATCCGACCACTACCTCGTTGCAGTATGCCTGCGCTCAAAACTCTCGACCGTGTACAACACGCGTCAAACGCCGCGGCTAAACATTGAGCAGCTTCAAGACTGTAGGCTAGCTGGAAGTGGTACTCCCAACGGAAGAGCAGCTAGGCGCAGCTTTTCCAACAGATATTCGATCCGCTATTGGCAGCACCGCAACTGCTGCACTAGGAATGATGCCCGCGGATCGAAGAAACGACTGGTATCGTCGTAATACCAGTCGTTTCTTGGATGTGAGCAGTTAGTTGAGGAGAAGAATGTAGCACGGGCGAGATTGCTGCAAAACCGCACGATCGCAAACAAGGCATGATACAAACGGGCGTGGAAATTTGTAACGGTCTAACTTTGAGAGGATGGAGGAAGCCTACACTAGACTGAAAAGGGAAGCTAAATGCACAGAGAAACAGACGTCTCACTTAGAACAAAATGCAATCAAAATCATCGTCACGGAAGCATTATCGCCCAGTGCTAAATGCAGTGTTATTGTGGTCAAACGGCAACCAGATGGCGGTAGTGCAAACGTCAAACACAAGCAAATCCGATGGAAGCGCCATCGGTGGCCGATTGACCACCTACAAAAATTTGAATCCACCGTTTAAAAGGTGAACGATGGAACATGTGTTGAGTGAGACGTCTGTTTCTCTGTGCTAAATGGATTGGACTAGTCATCAATACGTCGAAGTCGAAGTACATGATAGGAAGAGGCTGAAGAGAGGACATTGTAAGCCACCTGTAGGAAATAAATAGAGTTATTGGTGGTGCCGATATCGAGGTGGTTGAAGAATTCATGTACTTGGGCTCATTGGTGACCTCCGATAACGATAGCAGCAGAGAAATTCGGAGAAGCATTGTGGCAGAAAATCGTACGTTCTATGGTGGGGTGCAGATGGCGGACGGTACGTGGAGCAGTCGAATGAATCACGAGTTGCATCAGCTGTTGATAAAACCACCCATCGTTCACACCTTTCAAATCGAACGACTGCGGTGGGTCGAGCACCTAGTCAGAATGTCGGACAGTAATCCGGTGAAAATGGTTCTCGACAGCGATCCGACGAACACAAAACGGCGAGGCGCACAGACTGAGTGGTTGGCGACGTGGAGCCATGAACCGTGCTGAATGGATAAGACACTGGCCTTTTTGTATGCATAAATTGTGTGAATTTATCTCAAATTGGGTGCCCCCTGTAGAAGGGGGTATTTCACCACACGCTACGGCGCTGCGCATCTGTAATGTTATTTACACTCAAATGGTGGACTTAACCTTTCCCTGCACATGGTAGCTGTAGACCTCCATCAAATTTGCACCTTCCAACATTCATTAAATTATTTCAACAACAAAAAGCAGTATTTGGCACAACTTTATGGTTTCATTAGACTGCAAATATAATCAATTTTGAGCAAAAATAGTGAGACTATTGAAAACAATCAAGTAATTATTGATTTACAATCAAAACCTTTTTTTTCGTTTTCCACTAATTTTAGCTATACCAAATAACTTTTGTTCCAGCATTTTTAGATAGATGATTCCTTCCTATTGAAATCGTTGAAAAAAGTAGTGGAAAGAGAGGGTTTAATAGGATAACTAGTACTGAATCGTCTTATGACAAGTGAAGACATACCACTAAAAAGCTCTAAATAATTTTCTCATCTCAAAACCTTTGCATGAGACCGAAAGGCGACTCTGCTGAAAGTACTCACCATATCACCAATATTCTTGTTTATATGGTCTTCCGAACGAAAGTGAATCCACATTCTCGTTTACAACGGCAGCAAAATCAACTGGGAAAACGATTCGAACAAATGAGGTGCATTCGAAAGATTTTTTTTAAATTTTTAATTTTTGTATTTTAAGTTGGTACATTTTCATACGGTCTGACAACTTTGCTCGTTCATTCATAGCTTCAGCTAAGTCTTATTGTCTCATACAACCGAGCCGCTCAAATATTTACCCAACACATTATTTCCTGTGGGGGTTTGAACGGCATTATGTATTCACTGGTGAAGCTGGAATGTCTACGCATGGTCACTAAACAGTGACGAGAGCTATTTAAGACGCTTTATTGCACCTTGTTTGAATAAACCATAGATAACCTGAATAATACCGGGGAATGGGATATCTATAGGATACTCTGTATGGCCGCCCAACAATTAAAAAAAAAATACTCAGGCTACGGTATGGAACATCTGCTGAACTACTTATTAGTCGCAAATTTTCCGGCCGGTAGGAGGTTTGCGCTTGCGATTCATTATCAACGTTACAATGAAGTTTCGGATCGGCTATTGTGTGTTGCTTTTAACTGTTAGTACCAGCATTCGTGGTTCTATATTCGGTAATTAAATATCTAATGTTGTGAAGTTCGTGTCGATGTATGAAGTGAATTGTTTTCTAACCATAGATGACGCAATATATATACAACATCATCGAAGAACACCGGCTCTGTTTACACTTCTTCGCAAATACTCATTGTGGCCTCCAAATCCGGTGATCGCGGACCCTGTTTCATACGATTCCTCGACAGATACACAGCCCTTCATTGTAGGAGGGGACTCAACCGCTATCGAGCTGTATCCCTACCAATTGTCGCTGAGAAATGGTGGAGTACATATCTGTGGTGCTACGATTATTGCAAATAAATGGGCTCTTACCGCAGCGCACTGCCTAGATGATGGAAGTTCGGCTTCTTGGGTAAATTGGATATTAAAAAAAAGAACTGATATATTGAATATAACAACCGAAGTGGAGAATTCAGGTGAATCGATAAAGTCACTTAAATGCGAATTTTACGATTTAACACCCGCATTAAACTCATTTGAATTTAAAAAAAATTGAACACTATTATCGTTTGGGGAAACAATTGAATTCAACTGAGTTGTTCAATTACTTTACTAAACTACACTTAACAGAATTCATAATTCATGGTTTCTTTTCTGATGCAGATAACATTTCGTGGTGGCAGCCCGCATAGGTTGGCTGGTGGATATATTTTTCATGCAGTGCAGTTGATTCTTCACGAAAAATATGATTCCGAAACATTTGTCTACGATGTGGCGGTTGTACAAATTGCCGAGAATTTTTTTGTAGACTCCCTAAGTGCAGCTTCCTTAATAGATAGTAGCATTACGGTGAGCTGTCCTGATGAGCTGGCAGTGGTAATTGGATGGGGCATGGATGTGAATGGCTATATACCGACCATTCTCCAAGAGCTTCGAGTGTTGATTCAGCCGACTGATATTTGCCGAAAAATGTGGATTGAAAAGATTACTGACAGGTGAGGCCAATCACTATCCCAGAACTTCTCGGAATTACTATTTTGTTTTGTAAATATTGTAGAGTCTATGGTGAGTGCAAGATTCGAGTGTTGATTTTAATGAGGACAATATGTGAAATTCCTTGAATTAATTTGATATTCAAAATAGAAAACGCCCAATTTTATTGAACAAGTATAATATTTCCCATACGAGACAGATTGATTCGAATCAGTGTAGTGAATGGACTTACATAAGCTAGAACAAAATGAATGATTCGAAATGCAAGTATGCATGCACCCCAATTCGAATATTCAAGAGAGAGGGAGAGTTAACGTTTGCATGGGTTAAGCCCTCAGTACATTGTTTGTCATGATGACAAATATTTGTCAAGTTTATCCGGATATCTGTCAGACTGACCAGAAATCGACATGGATATCAGGCTGACTTGACAAATATTTGTCATTATAGACGAATCCAAGTAAAAATAAGAAGAAGACACACGACGGTGTTAACTTTAACAGATCCTACAGCACAGCATAGGAAGATCATTTTAAAATGCTTATAATAAATTCTAGATAAAAAGTAATTAAAATCTGATTGAAGCATGATACGGAAAAAGTTCTGAACTGTATGATAGATACATTTTTGGAAAATATTCAAAAAAATGAGATAAACTTCCGAATATGTAATTCAGAACTTTTTCCGAACCCTACATTATTCAGATTTTAATTACAATTTGTATAGAATTTATTATAAGCATTTTAAAATGATCTTCCTATGCTGTGCTGTAGGATCTGTCAAAGTTAACACCGTCGTGTGTCTTCTTCTTATTTTTACTTGGATTCGTCTATGACAAACAGTGTACTGATAGCTTTAATGTTTTTGTGTCACATAGAGGAATTTGACCAAGCAAGAGCAAGATCTTGCATGTGTGAGTGTTAGAGATTCTATTTGAATCATGCGAGATGAAAATTCATCCCCGAGATGATCATCAGTCTATTGACGAATTTTGAAGTGGTCGGTTCGTTTTGTGCGGTTCAGGCGGAAAAGTAACATTCGGCTGCTGTGATACGACATAGCGTGGACGGTAGGTTACTACAATTTATGATTAAAAAAAAAAGAAATATGAAAGAGAATATCGCATTCGGCACGAGTGGGTTCCCGTTTGCAAAAAAAAAACAAAAAAATAAAAAAAAATGTGCGGACGAGTGGGATCCAGCACGATGCAAGAACGAGTGGGTTCCTTGCATTATAGAAAGAAAAAAAAGTGCGGACGAGTGGGTTCCGGCACGAAATTTAAAATGCAGGACGAGTGGGATCCTGTTTAAAAAAAAGCATTCGGCACGAGTGGGTTCCCGTTTGCAATAAAAAGGAAAAAAAAAAGTAAAATGGAGAAAATGTGCGGACAATAGAGGTAATAAACTATAGAGGACGATTGTCGCTGCGGTTCCCTTTGTTATCGTCCCCAAACATGTTGGGTACCTAACTGTCAAAACGTTCTGATTTTTCCTTTGTTGACATTTAGTGCCCTATCCTCGCCAGCAAAAGATGTTTCGCCAGTGACGACAGCGACAAGCGTCCTCTATAGTTTATTACCTCTATTGTGCGGACGAGTGGGATCCAGCACTACGCAGGACGAGTAGGTGCCCTGCGTGTTTCAAAATGGTTAAATAAAGAAGTTGTGCAGAGGAGTGGGCACTGATGCAAAATTCGAAATTCTATGATCAAGAGCAGTAGGTGAATTAAATAGTAGAACGTAAATGATGATCGATGTTAAGAATCCTGTCACATTAAAAAAAATGTAGAGTTGCACATTGAACGTTGAACCAGGATAAAGTGGCAAAAGAAAGTAAGTAGCCTGAAAGCTGGTAGGCAGTTTAAGATAATCGGATGGTAATTTTGTTGTTGCGTACGACTTCGACCAAGTCCGAACGCATTTGGATTGGTGTCGGTTTGAATCAATTCATGCAAGGCGGAAGGTTGTGTCACACAACATGTGTGGGAGCTAAGAGAGTGTACAGTTATTGGAATTTGAGCATTGTTTGCAATGCAAGTTTATTGATGGTAAGGCGTAGATGCAGGCGAATGAGGTTTAAGTTCAAAGCTTGATGACATTGGATTGTGAAAAAAACATTGTACTATATTTTTGTTGAGTATGGATTGATTTTAAAGTAGATTCAAAATATAACTGGTTTTATTGTGGGTTGAATTTAATTCTGAGTTGAAGTTTCATTGAGTTTGTGTTGGATGTATACACAGATATCGTCTTGACGTTGGATTTGGATTGTTGCATGAAAAACTGAAAGTTCGTATGTTGGGATTGAATACGGATAAGGGGTTGAATAGAAGATGAAAAGTGTTTTGTTTCACAGTAAAGGATCTGAATTCCTAATATCATTTGTGGTTGAAACTCGATGTAGAAGCTTCGATATGCAAATTTAATATTGATTAAATTTAACCAGAAATACAGCGCATAATAATTATTGAATATGAATTCTAGGAACTTTTTTCAAATAGGCGTAACTGTATTTGACCTTGAAATTTGAAACGACTCCTACTCTCTCTATTCAGCATATTTCGTGCAACTGACGTTACTACCTGATAGATCGCAATCTATTCTTTCTGTTGAGTACGTTAGTTGACTAAAATAGTTTGAATTAAGAGCACAATCGTCATTCCAAAAATCAAGGTCAGAATAAATTCCGCCCATTTGAAAAAAGTTCCTAGAATTAGTTTGAACAAAAAATATTTTGTTTTTTTTAAGTTAATTAAGATATTATGATAAAACTTACATTATAATCGGCTTGGATTCGGTTGGACTTGTATTGTTGAATTAGGCATTCGATTCGAGATTTGAAGTGGATTTGGATTTAATGAATTTGTATATAATTTATAATGAATTAGATTGATTTAAATTTGATTTAAATTGGATTAAGATAAAATGAACAGATATGCATGATTGCATGGTAATCAGAAAGAAGTATTCGAATTACAAATATGTTTTATTACATTTATATTTCAATTCCGATGGATTGAAGTCAGTTGGTTTGAATTCGGGATGGATTGGATTTACTATACTGGATTTTGGAATGATATTTGAATTATTCCGCGCAAAACTGGCGATTTTATTTGCTAATCGCAGAAACAGCATATAATTATTTAATTTCGAATATTTAAAACATATTGTTTTACAAAATGACGATGATAAAAGACATATAGAGACTTGTATTACGATTGAATCCGATTTGATTGGAATAAATCCATGCAACACTAGTCATTTTTGTGAAAAGTCGAAATAATGTTTAATTTTGATTTGTTTAAATTGAATTCGAATCCTATTGCATTGATTAGTTGTCTCTGAACTCATATATAATTTTGTTTAAATTGAAATTTGAGCTGAATCCAGGATGAGTTCGAATGGATTATTTTTGGATTGATTTTGTAGTATATATACATTTATTTTGGTTTTGGATTGAATAAGAGTAGGATTTAAATGATTATAATATGCAAAATACAAAATATACAAAATTGGAAGAAAGTTGTTAGAGCACCACATTGTAATATCTACAGATACGTATTGCGACCTCAAGAGAGGTCCGTTTCCAGTGTCCTGTACTTGACTTGACCAGAGTGAGTACACAATGATAAGGAAAAAAGATGATAGAATAAATGAAAAATCCTATTGTTTTGTTTAAAAAACAAAACAAAAATGGAATAAAGTATATTGTGTTTACTTGTATGTTATTTTTATGGGAGCATATATATGGAACACTATTAACTAAGCCTTATAAGTACAGAAGGGGACGAATGTAGAGTCTATGGTGAGTGCAAGATTCGAGTGTTGATTTTAATGAGGACAATATGTGAAATTCCTTGAATTAATTTGATATTCAAAATAGAAAACGCCCAATTTTATTGAACAAGTATAATATTTCCCATACGAGACAGATTGATTCGAATCAGTGTAGTGAATGGACTTACATAAGCTAGAACAAGATGAATGATTCGAAATGCAAGTATGCATGCACCCCAATTCGAATATTCAAGAGAGAGGGAGAGTTAACGTTTGCATGGGTTAATGTTTTTGTGTCACATAGAGGAATTTGACCAAGCAAGAGCAAGATCTTGCATGTGTGAGTGTTAGAGATTCTATTTGAATCATGCGATGCGAGATGAAAATTCATCCCCGAGATGATCATCAGTCTATTGACGAATTTTGAAGTGGTCGGTTCGTTTTGTGCGGTTCAGGCGGAAAAGTAACATTCGGCTGCTGTGATACGACAAATATGTGCTCACTAAAAATCCCGAAGTTTGAATGATGTGCAATACTGCTAAGTGGTCCCCTAACGCGGGTCTAAAGAAATGGAGTAATGACCCACGCATTGACAACCACGTTGCTGTACATTGGGGAAGGGGGGGGGGGGGGCTGGTCAAAAAACCCAGAAAAAAATCTCACGTTATAAGTGTACGACCCCTGTAGTGTACTTTTTATAGCTATTGATTTGGTGCTGTATGACTATAGCTTCTTCTAAGTGGTTTTCCCGGTTTTGTAATGTTTTTTTAGTCGAATTTCAAACTTTTCTTCAAAAGGTCGCCGTTTCAAAATTATAAGAAAATCCATAAGTATGTCACAGGCGAATTCAGTGACGGGGAATGTCAATAAAATGTCGTGGGATTGCAATTACTAATTTGCTAATAACTTATTTCAGTAGTTATTAACAATTCGAATTTTTATTGACATTTAATGCTTAAAAGATCCTAGAACTTTGTCGAACATATCATTGTCTGAAACTCGATTATGCATATGCACAACATGTGATAGATTTAGTTCGGAAAAGGTATTGGAGGGTAACCGCCCCTTCGGTGGGGTTTGATCCCACGAAACCAGTACGCTAGACCGGTGCTTTCCTTACTAAGCTATGTAGGACCTCCGTCGTCCTCCGCAGCTTAGCGGGTACTGATGAAACCAAGTTCCCAGCACCGGGCACCAGCCGAACTCTCGCAATACATTTTCAGAACTAACTTGTACAAATGCCAACCAAGTAGGATGAGTATTTAGTATTGTCCGGCTCCTACACACTTGCTTCATCAGCAACGGCGCCTTTTTATATGAACTTTTATATAGTTTTCGGCTGATTCAATAAATAAATCCAAAATTACGCAATCCAGCTCCAAATAAAACAGCCGAAAGCTAAGTAAAAGTTCATTTAATCATCGTACAATGTTCTGTGAAATTGTTATGTAACATACCAACTGCCCTTTTTGCAATTCTGAGCCCAATCGAGCAATCAGAACCAATTACCAGATCTAATGAGTGACGGAGGTGTATTTTCTCATATATTTTGACAGAAATCCCCATACAAACTTCAAATCAAATGCGCCAGCTTATGCAACAAGCGATTGAGCTTAAATTTTGAGAGATTGATTTTCTCACCAAAAGACACAATCCTGCCAAGTGAAATTCGATAACATTTTTTTCTCCCCGTACTAAGCTGGGCCAGTTTATAGGCATGATGACCGTGCATTTCATAGTTGCTACTTCGTGATTGACTAGAACAATCACAACTGCACAGGGAACCAATGGATGGAAGAATGGGATTTGCTCTCCAACCTCAATGTGCACAGTTCGAGAGCACTAGTATTTTAAATAGCCGATAACAGAGCTAGCCACGTCCTCACGGTTTATCGGGGATGGGAAAGAAATGATGATGCAATCACTCGCCCACTTCAAGCCGAGAACACCTCTGCACTCGTCACAAGTTCATGCGGAATTTTATTGGAAATAAGGTTCCCCCAAACACACGCGATGCGACATTCGCGATGCGATTCTAGCGCTTAGCGACAGCGATTCTGTTGCCGTTGGTATGGAAGCGTAAATAGAACATTGCCTGCAGCGACTAGTTGTCGCCATCGCGGTGATAAAATCGCTTAGGTCTGGGGAAGCCTTTAAGCTTATTTACAACTAACTTTACTTCCTTTGCGGAGTTCCAGCTTTTATTTATCTTCTTACTAAAATATCTTTTACGTTGGTTGAATTAGCTGAATGGACGCCAAACATGAGTTCGAAAGCGATTGAAATATATTCCGAGCTCTCATTAGACATGATATGAATATGAATGATATTTATGCTTACAAAGAAAAACTTAACAAATATAAAGTCAGGGGTCAATTTTAAAATATTTGTGACATATGTAACAAAATTTAAACAGATCTGCATAGGCCGCATAGGCACACCAAACGTATTTGTATTGAATCAATTCCAGTCTATGACACGGCACCATCTGGAGCAACGACATGGAGGAAGGCCACGATACGATCCGGATTCCCCCACTCGGTTGAGTCAGTCCGGAGTCCATGCAACAATCGACCCGTAGCTGTACATAACCAACATGAACGACCACATTTCGCAGCCGCAGCCAGTCGTCTACCAGGAGCTCAACTCGGATCACTACCCGGTGGTGGCGGATCACTACCCGACGAAACTACCACCGAGTAAACTGGGAACGGTTCCAGCAGGCAGTTTTTGGTATTATTTCTTTGGTATTTTACCTTTTATGCAGGCATAGTTCATAACAGAGTATGGTATCCATAACAGAATTCGGTATTATTGAGTCAATTTCTCCTGCTCGGGCAGCAGTGAACAGGCCACAAATTGTCTGTTTTGCGAATGTTATTGATATAGAAGCATGTTATCAATAATGGAACAAATACCCTATAAAAGACCTGTTTAAATGTTATCCGACCTCCACACTTCCTGTGTAGCGAAGACATAATCTTACCCCTAGAAAGATAGGGGAAGGAGGGGCAATATGCCCTAGCTAAGCATAGACTGCTTCTATGCCTTAGCTATAACGATTTTCATGGGTGTTTCTACCTCACGCAACAGTTAAACAATATAGCTAGTTGATGCCTTTCGAAAATTGTCAAAAATCTCAATCATATTGATAATATTCACATTTCAAAAAAGTGGTGATATCCGGTTGCCGGAAAACTCATGAGGCAAAACGCCTTTTAGCTGGCAGCTCCTAGGGAACAAAGCACAATGCGTCGGCGAATCAGCATTCTGGTATGGATAGTACGTGGAGACGCAAGTACATTGTAGGTTTTTGCCATTAGGGCGTTTTGCCTCGCCAAAATGTTAGATGTTTCTTCAAAATGTGGAAATTTTCGGTTTTTCCGACCTTCCCATGCACTATTTTGAAACTTTTTTTGCTTAACCTACATAATTTCAGATCTAGTTTTGTTACGGTCATCTTAATGACGGTAAACATGAGGGAAACCACAAAAGGCGTTTTGCCTCGGGGGGCGTTTTGGGGCCTCTTCCCCTACATTATTGGTTGTAATTGGGAAAGACACGATCACTGCTACCTTAGATCCATGCCGTGGTAATAGCTTCACAATGTTGATTATGAATGGTCATTCGTCATATGCCTCCTAATTTGTTCACAATTTAATGCAACTAAGTTGATCCATTTACTAATTTAAATTTTTTACAATCATAAAATAATGTTTCTGTATTGCAGTATGATATGCGCTGGAGGTGTGATTGGCGAGGACACCTGCAATGGGGATAGCGGAGGACCACTGATATGTGACGGCTACCAGATGGGTATTGTGTCATGGGGATCCACAGCTTGTGCCATTGCTATGCCAGCAGTGTTTACCAATATTGCCGATCCTGAGATTCGCAGCTTTATTCGAGAAAATACCGGCGTATAGATATACCGGAATCAGATGACCAACTTTTTATGAGTACATTTTATCTCTATGAATAATAACAGGTGGTGGTTGATATGGCATATAAATAAAAGAATGTAAACAAAGAAATGACTGATAATTATTTCAAAGAGGCCGTCGACTCCAGGGCATATATTGTCGGCGTAGCACCAAGTTAGAATTCGGAAGTCGGGACTTCCGAACCGAACTTTCTTCCGAAGTTTTATTTGTCAAACTAATTGATGCGTTGTTTAGCGCATCTTTAGGCAAATCCAGCGCACTACTTCCGAAGTTGGGAAAGTTGCCTGTATCTGGAGAAAAATCCAACTTCGGTATAAAAAGCGGTATAAATTTATTCCGGATACACAATATCGCACTCAAACTTTTGGCGTACATTACATACATATGTGAGTCATACAGGTGTTCCGTTATTAAATCAATTGTAATCATATCAAGATTTACCCCGTATTTGAAAAAAAAAAATGCTAAAAAAGTATAGATTCTGAGTTTTGTTCCCATGCTTGTTTTTAAAATTTAACGTTTTATTGTTCAGAAATTGAGAGTAAAATATTCAAATCGGTTTTCGACAGAATGTGCAATTTTAATTAAAGTTTTTGCATAAAATGAAATATATTACATCAAATACCTACTGTCCAAGTTCCACTAATAATCTTTCGGGTGAGCCAAAAAGATTCCAAATTTAACATAATACTAAGGACACCACGTAGGATTACTTCGAAAGTGTAAACTATTTATTTTGAAATTCTGAATATGTCTACTGACGCTAAGGTGGCTGTAATAGGCGTTCCATTATTATTATTATTTATTCCGACTAAGGCCGAAGTGGCCTGTGCGGTATATAAGAGTCTTCTCCATTCGGCTCGATCCATGGCTACACGTCGCCAACCACGCAGTCTACGGAGGGTCCGCAAGTCATCTTCCACCTGATCGATCCACCTTGCCCGCTGCGCACCTCGCCTTCTTGTGCCCGTCGGATCGTTGTCGGATCATTTTCACCGGGTTATTGTCCGACATTCTGGCTACGTGCCCGGCCCACCGCAATCGTCCGATTTTCGCGGTGTAAACGATGGATGGTTCTCCCAACAGCTGATGCAACTCGTGGTTCATTCGCCTCCTCCACGTACCGTCCGCCATCTGCACCCCACCATAGATGGTACGCAGCACTTTCCTTTCGAAAACTCCGAGTGCGCGTTGGTCCTCTACGAGCATCGTCCAGGTCTCGTGTCCGTAGAGGACTACCGGTCTAATGAGCGTTTTGTAGATTGTCAGTTTGGTACGGCGACGAACTCTATTCGATCGGAGCGTCTTGCGGAGTCCAAAGTATGTACGATTTCCAGCCACTATACGTCTCCAAATTTCTCTGCTGGTATCATTTTCGGCAGTCACCAGTGAGCCCAAGTACACAAATTCTTCTACCACCTCGATTTCGTCACCACCGATGCCAACTCACGGTGGGTGGCTCACATTGTCTTCTCTTGAACCTCTTCCTATCATGTACTTCGTTTTCGACGTGTTGATGAATAGTCCGATCCGCTTGGCATCCCTCTTCAGTCTAATGTAGGGTTTCTCCATCTTCTCAAAGTTACGTGCCATAATATCTATGTCGTCGGTGAAGCCAAATAGCTGGACGGACTTATTGAAAATTGTACCACTCATGTTAATCCCTGCTCTTCGTATTACCCCTTCCAAAGCGATGTTGAATAGCAGACACGAAAGACCATCACCTTGCCGTAACCCTCTGCGGGTTTCGAAGGGACTCGAGAATGCCCCTGAAACTCGAAACTACGCACATCACCCGATCCATCGTCGCTTTGATCAACCGTGTCAGTTTATCCAGAAATCCGTTTTCGTGCATTAGCTGCCATAGATGGTCCTTATCGATTGTATCATATGCGGCTTTGAAGTCGATGAATAGATGATGTGTGGTGGGCATGTTGTATTCGTGGCATTTCTGCAGTATTTGGCGAATGGCGAACACCTGGTCCGTGGTGGAACGTTCGCCCATAAAACCCGCCTGGTACTGCCCCACGAACTTCCTTGCAGTTGGTGCTAGTCGACGGCATAAAATTTGGGAGAGTACCTTGTAGGCGGCGTTCAGCAATGTGATTGCGCGGTAGTTGCTACAATCCAGCTTATCGCCCGATTTGTAGATGGGACACACGACCCCTTCCATCCACTCCTGCGGCAAAACTTCCTCCTCCCAAATCTTGGTAATGACCCAGTGCAGCGCTCTAGCCAGTGCCTCACCACCGTGTTTAAATAGCTCTCCTGGTAGTTGGTCAACCCCAGGGGCTTTGTTGTTCTTCAGCCAGCCAATCTCCTCCTGGATTTCCTGGAGATCCGGAGCCGGTAGAATTATGTCCTGCGCGCGTTCCCCCAGGTCCATCACCATACCGCCATCTTCGTCTGCCACATCGCCATTCGTAGTGCTACCGCCACCTTTGGATCACCTCACGCTCGTTCGTAAGAAGGTTCCCGTTTATGTCTTTACACATATCAGGCTGTGGCACGTGGCCTCTACGTGAACGGTTCAACTTCTCATAGAACTTTCGTGTGTTATAAGCGCGGTACAGTTGCTCCGTCTTTTCACGGTCTCGATCTTCCTGCTGACGCTTTTTCCTCCGGAAAATCGTTTTATTGTTCAGAAATTGAGAGTAAAATATTCAAATCTGTTTTGGACAGAATGTGCAATTTTAATTAAAGTTTTTGCATAAAATGAAATATATTACATCGAATACCTACTGTCCAAGTTCCACTAATAATCTTTCGGGTGAGCCAATAAGATTCCAAATTTAACATAATACTAAGGACACCACGTAGGATTACTTCGAAAGTGTAAACTATTTATTTTGAAATTCTGAATATGTCTACTGACGCTAAGGTGGCTGTAATAGGCGTTCCATTATTATTATTATTTATTCCGACTAAGGCCGAAGTGGCCTGTGCGGTATATAAGAGTCTTCTCCATTCGGCTCGATCCATGGCTACACGTCGCCAACCACGCAGTCTACGGAGGGTCCGCAAGTCATCTTCCACCTGATCGATCCACCTTGCCCGCTGCGCACCTCGCCTTCTTGTGCCCGTCGGATCGTTGTCGGATCATTTTCACCGGGTTATTGTCCGACATTCTGGCTACGTGCCCGGCCCACCGCAATCGTCCGATTTTCGCGGTGTAAACGATGGATGGTTCTCCCAACAGCTGATGCAACTCGTGGTTCATTCGCCTCCTCCACGTACCGTCCGCCATCTGCACCCCACCATAGATGGTACGCAGCACTTTCCTTTCGAAAACTCCGAGTGCGCGTTGGTCCTCCACGAGCATCGTCCAGGTCTTGTGTCCGTAGAGGACTACCGGTCTAATGAGCGTTTTGTAGATTGTCAGTTTGGTACGGCGACGAACTCTATTCGATCGGAGCGTCTTGCGGAGTCCAAAGTATGTACGATTTCCAGCCACTATACGTCTCCGAATTTCTCTGCTGGTATCATTTTCGGCAGTCACCAGTGAGCCCAAGTACACAAATTCTTCTACCACCTCGATTTCATCACCACCGATGCCAACTCGCGGTGGGTGGCTCACGTTGTCTTCTCTTGAACCTCTTCCTATCATGTACTTCGTCTTCGACGTGTTGATGACTAGTCCGATCCGCTTGGCTTCCCTCTTCAGTCTGATGCAGGGTTTCTCCATCTTCTCAAAGTTACGTGCCATAATATCTATGTCGTCGGCGAAACCAAATAGCTGGACGGACTTATTGAAAATTGTACCACTCGTGTTAATCCCTGCTCTTCGTATTACCCCTTCCAAAGCGATGTTGAATAGCAGACACGAAAGACCATCACCTTGCCGTAACCCTCTGCGGGTTTCGAAGGGACTCGAGAATGCCCCTGAAACTCGAAACTACGCACATCACCCGATCCATCGTCGCTTTGATCAACCGTGTCAGTTTATCCGGAAATCCGTTTTCGTGCATTAGCTGCCATAGATGGTCCTTATCGATTGTATCATATGCGGCTTTGAAGTCGATGAATAGATGATGTGTGGTGGGCATGTTGTATTCGTGGCATTTCTGCAGTACTTGGCGAATGGCGAACACATGGTCCGTGGAGGAGCGTTCGCCCATAAAACCCGCCTGGTACTCCCCAACGAACTCCCTTGCAATTGGTGCTAGTCGACGGCATACAATTTGGGAGAGTACCTTGTATGCGGCGTTCAGCAATGTGATCGCGCGGTAGTTGCTACAATCCAGCTTATCGCCCTTTTTGTAGATGGGACACACGACGCCTTCCATCCACTACTGCGGCAAAACTTCCTCCTCCCAAACCTTGGTAATGATCCAGTGCAGCGCTCTAGCCAGTGCCTCACCACCGTGTTTAAATAGTTCTCCTGGTAGTTGGTCAACCCCAGGGGCTTTGTTGTTCTTCAGCCGGCCAATCTCCTCCTGGATTTCCTGGAGATCCGGAGCCGGTAGAATTATATCCTGCGTGCGTGCCCCCAGATCTATCCCCATACCGCCATCTTCGTCTGCCACATCGCCCTTCGTAGTGCTGCCGCCACCTTTGGACCACCTCACGCTCGTTCGTAAGAAGGTTCCCGTTTATGTCCTTACGTCACACATATCAGGCTGTGGAACGTTGCCCCTACGTGAACGGTTCATCTTCTCATAGAACTTTCGTGTGTTATAAGCGCGGTACAGTTGATCCGTCTTTTCACGGTCTCGATCTTCCTGCTGACGCTTTTTCCTCCGGAAAATCGAGTTTTGTCTGTTCCGCTTTTGTTAATATCGTGCCTCGTTCGTCCTCGTGCGGTGTTGCAGCAATCTTGCCCATGCTGCATTCTTCTCTTCTACGAACTGCTCACATTCGCCGTCATACCAGTCGTTTCTCTGATCCGGGGGCACCGTGCCAAGTGCAGCGGTTGCGGTGCTACCAATGGTGGATCGAATATCTCTCCAGCCATCTTCAAGAGACGCTGCGCCTAGCTGCTCTTCCGTTGGGAGTGCCACTTCCAGCTGCTGCGCGTATTCTTGGGCTAGTCTACCGTCTTGTAGCCGCCCAATGTTAAGCCGTGGCGTCCGACTTCGACGCGTGTTGTACACGGTCGAGAGATTTGAGCACATGCATACTGCAACGAGGTAGTGGTCGGATTCAATATTCGCAATGCGGTAAGTGCGTACGTTCGTGATGTCGGAGAAGAATTTACCGTCGATTAGAACGTGGTCGATTTGGTTTTCCGTTTCTTAGTTAGGTGATCTCCATGTGGCCTTGTGGATACTTTTGCGGGGAAAGAAGGTGCTTCGGACTACCATTCCGCGGGAGGCTGCGAAGTTTATGCATCGTTGGCCGTTGTCATTCGATACGGTGTGCAGACTATCCGGTCCGATGACCGGTCTATACATTTCCTCCCTTCCTACCTGCGCGTACATGTCACCGAGGACGATTTTGACGTCCCGCAGTGAGCATCCATCGTATGTCTGCTCCAGCTGTGCGTAGAACGCTTCTTTCTCGTCGTCGGGTCACCCTTCGTGTGGCCGTGTGGGCAGTGCACGTTGATGATGCTATAGTTGAAGAAACGGCTTTTTATCCTCAGCTTGCACATCCTTGCGTTGATTGGCTGCCACCCAATCACGCGTTGCGCATATTACCCAGCACTATGAAGCCGGTTCCCAGCACGTTGGTGGTGCCACAGCTTTGGTAGAAGGTAGCCGCCCGATGCCCGCTCACTTTCCGTCCTGTCCAGCAAATCTCCTGCAGCGCTACGGCGTCGAAGTTGCGGGGATGTAATTCATCGTAGATCATCCTGTCGCAACCTGCGAAACCTAGCAACTTGCAGTTCCATGTTCCAAGCTTCCAATCGTGATCTTTTATTCGTCGCCTAGGTCTTTGCCGATTATATCGAGTCGCATTATCTCTTATACTGTTTGTGTGACGACTGTTTCTTTTGTATTTTAGTAAAAAACGGCTACTCAGTCTAAATTTAGTAAAACGAGTATGTTATTTACCCAACGTTTCGACACGGGAAGACACAATTCCCGTGTCGAAACGTTGGGTAAATAACAAACTCGTTTTACTAAATTTAGACTGAGTAGCCGTTTTTTACTGAAATATTATCTCTTATATTGTTCGTAATTATTGGTTTTCCAGGCGGCTTATTGGGCCTGCGCAAACCTCCTGTCTCGTCGGAGGGCCGTCGTGTCAGGGCTGCTTAGCGTCTCACCTAACACCAGGACTTGGGCTTGTGCGCTTTGAGCGGCACACGGTCGCTTTGGTGGAGCCTACTTGAGGATACATGTAGCTTTTTATAGAGGTTTAACAGGGCCCACTCTCAAACCCCACCACATCCTAGGCAGGCGCCACAACTCGCAGATGGCCTGGGGAGGGATCGTCAAGCCCTTGGACATAGTCCCTGCTGCCCATAATAGGCGTTCCATGCGGCATGAATTAATATTAGAGATGAAAATGTTTATCTTTCACTAGACGTCATGAATTCTCTGCGGTTGTGTTTTATAATTTGAAAAATATTCTTCCAACTTTCCCTTATATATAATGGTGGTAAGAAAAAAGGATCGATTTATTTCCTATTATGCGCAGCAAAATCAAAACTCATCCATTCAAATAATTTTTTGCAGCGTCCGCCTCCGACAAGCGCCAGTGATTCAGCTATACAGACGGCAATTTTCTGCCATCGCCAAGCGATTTGGCACTTTGATCAAAATTCGTCTCGGTTCTCTTGAATAAAATGGTAGTCCTGAAAAGAACTGATTTATTTTCAATAATGAGCCTGTTTAATAATTAACAGCAACAAAACCAAAATCAGAATCCAAACAAAATCAAATAAAACTACCAAACCCTTAGTTTTCATAAAATGCTGGTTCTGCAAAGGCCGATTTTCTTTAAAAAAATGCACCTACTCACTAATAGACCTGTGCGCCGAAGTTTTCGTGAAAGGCGGCGGCGTAAGGCCATTTTTACATCGGCGGCGGCGAAGTCACGCCGTAAGCAATTCGGAGGCGGTGGCGGCGTGAATCGGCGTGAAAAGTTTTGAGCTGAGAAAAAAAAATTCACGCAGCAAGGCATATCATGCTTTTTATGAATACCGCCAACGGGGGTGTCATTGGGCCAAAATGTGGTATGCTCCAAGTAAATGTTACAAAGCTCTAGTAGTTAATATTGGAATCAAGTTTTAATTAGTTTGGTACAAACTTGAACAATGAATTTACCACTGTGTGGAGAAAAAATAATAAATGAGGGAAATTCTTCAAAGTTATATGTTGTTTAAAATTGGCCCATTCTCACCCCTCACAGGGGGTGACATTGGGCCAAGTACAATAAAATTCAGCGGTGACGATGCAACGATTCAATCGTTCATTAAAAATAATTGCCTACATTACGGCTCTTACCAACTGTGTATGGCAAATCAACCGAAGGCTTGGCCCAATCTCACCCCTTTTCAGCGTGCATTGCTCGTTGCTACGAAAAACCAGAACCGCTATATAAATGTTCATAAAATTCGATAAAACAACAACAGATTATCGTAACATAATAGCCAGGTATCCATCGATCTAAAAACTGGTTATGTAATAGATTTATGGGGCATTACTGACACTATTTTAATACGGGTTCATTCGATCAATAGTTTTACATTCAAATTCCAAGCATTATGGTACGAGCACAATTAGTTCTTGGAATTTGTTTTGTGATTTCCTAGACGTGAATTTTACTATAATTTCGAACCGTTTGAAGTTTTCATCAAAATTCGTAACAGTTTCTGAGATATTAGGAGTGGAAACATTTTTCGTTTTTGGCCCAATCTTACCCCCTAGGCCCAATGTCACCCCGAACGACGGTATCATGGTTTTTTGTACAATTGCTAGCTACTGCTAGACTTGTGGGGTGAACATCCTAGTAGCTTGTAGGGGAAAACGGTCCAAAATGCACCCCTGGGGCAAAATGGCCTCACTCATAAAATCACTCATATAATCTGTTGTAGTACATTTATGAAGGAATATTACCATTACAATTCATAATTAGTTATCCATCATTGAGCTCCATTGGAAAAATTTAGCAAAATCCCTTCATATTTACTTAAATTTAACGATTTGTCATTCTTCCGCCACATCCGTAAGATTGTAGTTCAATCCATTAAGAAAAAACAAACAACCATGCGTTCACCATCATTTTGCATGCAATTGAGTCATTTTACACCACCATTCGGGCGTTTTGCCCCAGGCCCATTTTTAAAATATTTTTCAAATGATTTAGAAAGTCATTAAAACCTTGTTGTTTTGTATGAGAGATCAATGTGAAATGTAGCTGGGTTTGTAAATGTTGCACCTATACGTTGAAATGGTTGGGTATTTTTGTTTATATGGGCGAAAACATCGGAAAGGCTTAAGGGGTGCATTTTGGACCGTTCTACCCTACGTTCACAGCAAAAGTTTACATTACATCCTCCATTATGACATTGCCGCATCACAGCACATAAGTTCATTGGAAAGTACTTCGGAAGTTCGTTTGGAAATTCCTCATGATATTCCTCAGCAAATTCGAAAAAGGAATTCTAAGAATTAATTTAAAATTTCCCTAATGAATTCATTCAGGACTTCCTCCAAGAATTTACTTTTAAGTATTTCTTCGGAAAATCTTTCCGAAATTTCTCCTTCAGGAGTTTTTTTAGAAATTCCTTCGGCAATTTCTTTTAGGAATTTTTAATAGAAATTCTTCCAGTGATTCCTCAAAGAATTTCTTCGGAAACTCTAGGAAGATATTTTTGGTATTCTTTCGAAATTTCCCTTTGGAATTTATTTAGAACTATCTCAAGGATTTTTTTTCCGAATTTTCTGTAGCAATTCCTTTAGCAACTCTCCTAGAAACTCCTGTAGACCTTCAAAAATTTGTTTTGGAATTTTTGTTATGATTTTTTTCGGGAATCTCTTCGGAAATTCTTTTGGGAAACTTCTGAAATTTCGTAAATTCGTTCAATTTTATAAAACCTTTGTTTAAGTGTTCTTTTTTAATTGAAAACAAGTGTAACTCTCAAAAACCTTTGGAAATTTCTTCGCAAATTCCTTTTGAAAAATGAGCATGAGCATGATGACCGTGAATTTCGTAGTTGCTACTCCGTGATTGATCAGAACAATCGCAATTGTGCAGTAACCAATGGATGGATTTGTCCCTTAGAAAAATTAGCATGAGCATGACGACCGTGCATTTCGTAGTTGCTACTCCGTGATTGACCAGGACAATCGCAATTGTACAGTAACGCATGGATGGGAATTGCTCTCCAACCTCAATGTGTACAGTCCGAGAGCTCTAGTATTTTACATGGTCGATAGACGGCGCTGGCCACGTCCTCATGGTCATTCGCCCATTAAAAGCCGAGAGCCCCTCTGCACTTGCCACAAGCTCATGTGGAATTTTATTGGAATTTTGTTCTATGGCTGAGGGTTGTCTTGGTTAACAGGCTGTCAATGTGATAGTAATGAAAGGGTGGCGTATGTTCTTATTGGATGCCGAAACGAGCTTTTTCGTTCATTTCGAATTCTTACACATGGAAACAAATGCATACCCACAATCATGAATAAAAAATCTTGAAATCATGAATAAAAAATCATGAAATCATGAATCATGCCAGTTCATGAAATCATGATTATAATTCATGATTTCAGGAACATTTTTCATGGTACTACGCAATTTTCAACAGTCGACAAAATGCATAACCGGTTATACTTCGAACACTCCCTTCCTAAGAAAGGAGAACGGATGAAAGGTAGCACGCCGGACTCTCACTCAGTGCACTCGAGTTCAAAACTCCTGTTGAACTTTTTTTTTTATTTTTCGATCTCAACAACCAAATCGTAACGCATTGGTTGCGTTACGCGAAAATAAATCATGATTTATATTCATGGTGTATTTTTATAACATGAAAACACGCTGGATTCATGAAATCATGAATTATTTTCTCATTTCCGGGAACGGATTTTTACCCGTGTAGTTACCTGTTAGAACATGTCAAGTTTTGTAGGAATAGGAAAGAAGATGGAAATGGTATGAAAATGAAAGCGTTTTTTCAGTTCTAGCGATTGCTAGAACATGAGAAATATATGGAAAGATACACAGTAGAAAATAAGGAACTGGTCTGGGATTGAACCCACGACCTCCTGCGCATGAGGCAGAAAGGGTAGCCATATGACTACCAAACTCAACAGTTTCTATGAAAATTCCTCCAAATTATAATTCTTTCCGGAATTATTCCTACAGGAGTTTTGTATTGTTTACTGAAGGAATAACCAGTCCTCAAGGACTTCCTGGAGGAAGTTCCGAAGGATTTTCTGAGAAAAATACAAAGGCCTACAAAGAGGTTCTCTGAAGGATGAATGTCCAAATTAATTCTTAGTGGGTTTTCTGGTAGTTTTTGCGGTAATAGTTTTATGAGTACATTTTCAGGTACAGCAAAATGTTCCTTCAACTTTCTATTAATACAAAACTAAGTGGCCGAAATAATCCTTTGCCCTACTAGAATACGATTTCAAATCTTTGTTCAGTTCAGACAAATTTGACAGTATTATTTTCACTTCATAGTTGTTCGTTTGATAAAATTTCTAATTGCAGGATGCGCTATATTTGTATATACTCCAGGAAGTCCAGTGCCGCAAGTGGTGGCACCCCATGACACAATGCCATACTGGATACCACTTTGAACAGCGGGCCCACCGCTATCTCCGTCACACGAGTCAACTCCCATATCACCGGCACATATCATGCTAAAACAATGGATGTTTATTAAAGAGTGGTAAAAATTTATATCACAAAAGTTGACGCACTCGTCTGTTATCAGTCCGTCCCACGTTGTGTTACAAGTTGCTTGGCTGACCACGGGGATCGTTACTTTTGCCAAATTGTCAGGAATTAAACCATCCGCGTTCTTTCCCCATCCAGTTACGGTAGCCTCTCCGGAAATCCATACTGTGCTTGCAATTGGTAAGACCGCACTTGTTGTTGCACTGAATGGAAATCTAACGCGGACTGTGGCAACATCCCTTGGATAATCCAGTGGGTTGTACTCCTCGTGGATGTGGTAGTAGTATACGGTATGGATAGTGCCTCCCCTTGAACGTGAGGAGCTTCCAGAGCGTATCGATAGCTGAAAATAAGTTATGGATTTGAATTATTGAGGATCTTTAGGCATATCTTTAATTAAAAAGACTTAGTATTCTAGAGAAAAAACTGATGATAATAATTCTATGCGTTGATATTGTAGTAACATACTTTTTTGTTATTAAGAGCAAATTAGTATTTTTTTTCTCATCGCTATTCTTACATCGGCATTGAGTGGCGCCCAGTCCAAGCAGTGTGCTGCAGTAAGGACCCATGAATCGGCTATTATCGAACCACCGCAAATCTGCCGACCTTGATACATTAGGGCGACTTGATATGGATATTCTTCGATGGTAGTCTCTTCCCCACCAACTATCCTATTGCTGTTATCGATTTCGATTGACTTTAGATGGACCTCATTTGTTGCTCTGGATACGACATTCGCCAATGCCTGGGGAAGACGGTTCACTCGAGCCAACACCTCTTCAATAGTTAGCTCTGCCAATTAGGAAATAAATATTTCATTTGTAAACTACATATGTCTTTATGAATTCACTCACGACTATTTCCTCCCACTAGCGATGCTAGACACAAAACCAGAAACACGGTATGCATGACGATTTCACAAATTATTCTGATAATCAACCGAAAGAAAGACAACTTATTCGTTTGGCAGATTTTCGTGGACTAAGATAGGGATGAGACCGAGGAAACTATTTGTTCAAGATTAATTTACGAGAAAGAAATCGCCCATTGGCGCTCAATGGTTTAGTTTTTGAAACCCCCATCTAATGCGGTAATATTTGACTGCATTTTTGATACAATACTAGAGCCAAACTTGCTGATAACTGAATTTTAAATTTTTTAATTTGCAAACAGGTAACGAACATGATTTTAGCTTTGTTCATGAGTTTAATCATTCGGTAATTGTCTTTATCACATGATCCAGCTAACAAAGAAAACCGAAGATGAAACTCGTATCTTTGGGAAGATCCGTAAGTACGTCACACAAATATTGGTGATTTTCACCCCCCCACGTCACGCTTTTTGTAACAAACCTCTAAAATTTTTGTTTGGACCGTCACGTTACTCTGAACCTCCCTCCCACTGGAGGCGTGATATACTTTGTGGATGGGCCCTTTGAGCGCTTGCAGTTTATTGATTTTTAACCACGAATCATGTGTATGTGTCTAATGTACAATGGCAACTTGTTACACTATTATTCTCGATCAATATAGAACATTATTCCAACCAAATTTAATCATTTTTTAATTTTTTTTATTTGAAATAAAACGAATGAATTAATGTTTTTGTATATGTACAACTGAATGCTGATAATAATGGTGACTAGACAATCTATGATCTCAGAATAAGACACAATCCCAATTTTGGAATTGAATGGGTTGCAACGAATTATTTAATTGCCCACAGATAAGGCACAACGTTAAGCAGGCAATTGAGTAGAGCGTCAATGTGCTGCACATGTTTCAGTCTACATTAGGGCGGAATCACTTTATACATCACTTGTATAAAGTGGCACAATATATTTGATTATGGGCCGTCTACAAATTATGTAATAACTTTTGGGGGTATGAGCTATAACATTTTCTTGCGCTCCATGCAAAATATAACACCCAGGTTAATCCACCTAGCGTTGGTGGTGCCCTTCACGCGCATACGGATAGATTTCTATTCCATCACATTGTGGGCATCGTGGCCGTGCGGTTAGCAACGTCAATCACCTAGACCAGTGGTTCTCAACCTTTTTCTTGAGAGGTACCCCGCGGAGCTTTCGCATTAATTGAGGTATCCCCTATTTTTTTCCGTGAATGAAAAGAAGCGTAACTTATAAGAGATATGAAAAATAGACCTTAAAACTAACGGAATATATGGCTCTTCGTGAAGTTGGCTCAAATTTTCATTATTCCGAGCAACTTCCCAGTACAAATTTAGTTTAAACATCCTACAGGACTTTTATGACTTTTGAGGGCATGCGAGCCTCTTGGAAGTAGGCTTTCGCGCCTTTTAGGAAGTTTCCAGAACTCTTGAAAGGAGACTTTCGAGCCTCTTGAAAAGAGGCTTCCGGGCATCTTGAACGGAGGCTTCCGGTCATTTTGAAAGGAGGTTTCCAGGACTTTTGAAAGAAGACTTTTGGGCCTCCTGAAAGGAAGCCTCTGGGCCTCTGGAAAGTAGGCTTCCGGGCCTCTTGAAAGGAGGCTTCCGCCCTAATAAAAATCCCAATAGAATTACAATAGAAATTATTGTAACAGTACGCTGAAATTAATTGTAATTACGGTAAACTCTATTGTGGCTCACAATAGAATAACATTGAAGAATATTGTTTTCCACCATAAAGCCTATTGTAAATGGCAGTTTTACAATAGAAAATAGGAGTTGCTATGTATCTTTATAATAAAAAAAAATCGATTTTTTCTCGAACAAATTTATGCCATTACAATTAAATTTATTGTAATTCTGTTGGCAACATTTTACTGGCAATAGTTTTTATTGTACGCCTATTGAAATAACAATATGGCATTTTAATTGGTATGATATTAAAACAATAGGGGCCCTCCTTAGCCGTGAGGTAAGACGCGCGGCTACAAAGCAAGACCATGCTGAGGGTGGCTGGGTTCGATTCCCGGTGCCGGTCTAGGCAATTTTCGGATTGAAAATTGTCTCGACTTCCCTGGGCATAAAAGTATCATCGTGCTAGCCTCATGATATACGAATGCAAAAATGGTAACCCGGCTTAGAAACCTCGCAGTTAATAACTGTGGAAGTGCATAATGAACACTAAGCTGCGAGGCGGCTCTGTCCCATTGTGGGGATGTAATGCCAATAAAAAGAAGATTAAAACAATAGAATTTAATGTTCATCACTAAAGTTTATTGAGCTTGAGCTTGAGCTTGATGACCGCACAATTCGTAGTTGCTACTCCGTGATTGATCAGAACAATCGAAATTGCACAGGGAACCAATAGTTGGGGCTTGGGATTAGCTCTCCAACCTCAATGTACACAGGTCGAGAGTTCAGTAATTAATGGATCGATAACGGCGCCGGCCACGTCCTTACGGTCATCTGGGATGGGAAGGAATAGTTGGTGTGACATCTGTTGTTACTAGAGACCGAGATCACCTCTGCATCTCCACAGTTGTCACAGGAGGGATTTATGCTAGTTGGATGGGGTAAGTAGTTGCACAGATCAGGATTCACCTTGGTAAGTGATGCGACCCATGCAACCTCAAAAAGATAAAAAAGCATGCTTTGTATTGATCAAGATTTTAATGCTAACGTAAGTCGTTAGTTATAATAACGAACCATTCAAAGATTTTTTTTAAATACGAAAAAGAGAAAAATGCTTGAAACCAGACAATCTTTTTAGTTTTACTCTAATTATTTAAAAAAAATGCAATGTGTATTATACGAATATAGAAAGTTTACAGATGTTGTGGAAAGCCGTAAAAAAGATGAAGCTTGACTTTAACAAACAAAGCGTCTTATTTCCCAGTGTTTGGCCTTTTCAGACTCTAAATGTTCCTACTATTGACTCCAAACTAGAAAGTTGTCAGGATACTTTCAAACAAATAGCCTGGAAAAAGATAAAAAGTAAAAGAAAGAATGACCCAGTTTTGTATTTACTTTAAAATGTTTACATCTAAGATAAATGTTTGATTTTCAAATATCCTAAATAAGCAATTACAGCACAAAAGGAGCCACTAACATCTATTATAGTGACATGGACCATAACTACATAATTTGTAAAAAAAAATTGAAGAGGCTTCGGTGCTTTAATTCTGTTAAGTTCTGTTAAGGTGCTTGGAACTCAATAGGAACATATTTAAGTACAATCTGAACTTCTGGTTGCTTGGGAAGTCTTGAAAAAGTTTTTTTTAAATCATACTCTCTAGAAATCCAGATTGAATTTGTACGTGTTTTATTATGTATTATTCCGTATATAATATATTTAACATATATGAATCGTGTTTAATTTATCAAACATGAGTTCTATATCTACAGCCATTGAAAAGAAGAGCATGAATATATCAAAATACACCAAGCTTGTATTTCTTAATTACGAAATATTCCTCTTTGTTGATAGAAAACTAGAAAACAAAATTTGTTAAATATATAGAGCATACATGAAAAAAAGGAAATCAAAATATTGACAATATATGAAAAGAGCGACCAATTTTGTTTGTTTGAACTTTTGTTTTTAGCGACAGATATTGCCAACAGGCCTATAGGCTCCGTCACATCCATTCAAACTGTAACTACAATGCACGTAGCTGCACATACAGAGGTCGTTCTAAATCAGTTCCGAAAATTCTAGAATAAATGAACCTTTTATAATGAAATTGACAAAACTTATTTTGTGTAGTTATGGAAATTTAATGTTCATGGTGCCGATATAAGCTGTGGTTACCCTACATGAGTAAATGATCAGTTGTGTGTATCAGTTGTACGTAATGTATAGTTGGGTATTATATAAAAATACGAATTGTAGGACATGACATTTGGATTGGCCAGTATGTCATAATCAAAAACTGCCGCTACCCAAACAACCAGACTCAGCGACCCTCCTAACGAGCGGCTTTCCTATAGGTTTCGCCCAAAACCTCAACTCAATCGATCATTGGGGAGCAAAGCAACAGCATATCAAACTTGGCTACCCCGTGCCAAAGATGGGCCCACCGCTTTGAGGGCTCCCCCAAACACACGCGAAGCGATCGCCCGGCGACTACGACTCTGTCATTGGTATGGAAGTGTGTGTCACATCGACAATCGCTCAGCGACAGCAAAAGTCGCGCCACCCGTGTTTTGAGGAACTTTGAGGCCTGAGCACAGGCTGTATCAAAAATTAAGCAGAACAATAATGCAACCAAATAATTTGTTTAATGTTTGCTGTTGAAAGTAGAACGAAAGAAAATTTAAAACTTATCTTTATGGTTTCCTTGAACTGGAACTGCAAGTATCAGGATCACTTCGGTCTTTCGACTCTTACATAATATCACACTTTCGCATAAAAAACGCGTACTTCACTTCTATTAATTCTTTTTTCAATCATTTGTATTACAAAAACCAAAAAAAAAAAACATTCAACATCCGAAAAAAGTGACGGGAGCAAATTAGAGGAAAAATAAACGCGTCAATTCGCGAGCGTGGCACACTTCGATCTCTATATCTTAATGTTCATCACTAAAGTTTATTGTATTTTTATGATATTTTATTGCAACTCTATTGACACGTTCCACGCGCTTCTATGCCAAAGGACCAACATTTCAAACTGAAAATTAAGGTCCAGTATCAAAATGACACGAAAACATATATATTGAATTATAAAAAAAAACATTTTTCCACTGAAAATTGGTTTAGGAACATAGTTTAACAGCCAATCAAAGTAATAGACTATTAGCATGAGAAAAAGACTTCGTAATCATTTTTTTTAATGTGCTCCATCGTACCTATTTGGGTTCAAATGTATTAATGAATACATGAGAAAGTAGAGCTGATAATGACATTTTTTGTACCAATTGTATTGTTTCGAATATTTTTGTTTTCATGAAATATTTATATTTTTGTGACATTCAAATGGTATCGCGTTACAAAAATAGTCGTATTATTGATACTATACAAAAAGTACACACATTGGATAATTTTGGATTCTCTTAGTACTCGTCAAAAGCTTTCTTTTCATATATTAAGATCCAAAACCGGATCATTATTTATGTAGTTACACTAGGTACAAAAATATGGTGTCGCGTTTCGCGAATTCAGTGTGCTTCTGGAATGAGGGATATACGGCTTTCGGTTTATGTATACAGTATCATAATGGATCATAATGTGAAAAAAGTTTCTATTTTGTATGTTAGGGTTTATACATGAGTAGCGTAACAAAATAGGGGGTGGAACGGGGTGTGTCATTTGGTTCTGTTCATACTAAAAAAACGAGTTCCCATATAAGAAATGTTACGAAAAATTGAAATTGCAAATTTGGTTGTTTCGTAGAACTCATAGGGGTCGTCCATAAATAACCCCCGTGAAACTAGGGCTCAATTATTTTTTGTTTGAATAGATTGTGAGGCTTTTTTAAACATCTCTCACACATCTTCGCACTCAACATTATCAGGTACTCATAAGAGTATGAACCATTGCATCATGACGTCATCGACAATTTTTTTTACCCGTGTTCAAATGGCGAGTGAAGTTTCATGAGGGCAATGTTTACATTTTTTTTATATGGAGTTTTTGGCTCGTGCAATCGTCTATACGTAACGAACAATTTGCTCCTGAACACGGTTTCCTTCTATCGTTTCACGGACATGGCAGTTGTGCGTTGCTTTATTGTTGAGTGGGGTGCCCTTGTAAACACGAGGGCATTTAATTTTGGATTCCTTGAGGAATGTCCTTAATAAAGACAAATTATATTAGACATTCGAATGAATTTCACTTTGAACTTGAATATACAACAATTGTGCCAATTATGCGTCTTGAATGACTCGAGAATTGTCGAATCTGACACGTCTCACGTGACAGACCGTGTAATTTAAATGGGAGGTATCGGCAATTCTCATTTTACTTAAAGTATTGACTCTAGAGCAAGCTCTAGAGCGTAAAGATTTAAAATGCACGCAAGTAGTGCACTCTCTTGTAATGAACATTTGTTGAGGCATGAAACATACACCAATGTCTTTGAAAGGGTAAAAATAAAAAGTTGAAAATAGACCACGTTCCAGTAGAAACGAAGAGTAAAAAACGACAGAAAGGTGCATCTTCAACATTTCTGATTTGCTTGGGTCATCATCACCTTTCAAAATGGGGGATTCTAGGGGGATCGATCATCTGACCGCGTATTGAAAAACCGATCCTGATCATACCTGGGTGTGACTTATTTAAAAATCAGTGAACCCATTAGCATTGATTTCGTTTTGAAAACTGGATATGTAACGTGAATGGTTTTGGTTCAGTACCGAATTCGGGCCGATTAGTCCCTAAAACCTTAATAGCCGAAACTCCAGATTGCGACCACTTACACGAACTAAATTCAACGATAGATAATGTGATAATATTCCACGTCAAACGCAACTTGCCGCATCGAGATCGACTGAAATTCTGTACTCCATCAACGATAAACACGTTCGCGTAACGCGACACCATTTGCAGAACACTGTTTGTTGATCAGCGTAACGCGGCGGGTTTTAAATCAATCCAGCAATTTTTCATATAATATCCGTTTTTATCCGTAATTTGAATTCACATTCTCATTTCTATTAATGTATACGAGAAATGCTTGGAATAAACCGAGATTCCAAACCTTATACCAGAGCTGAAAAACGCACTTGCATTGCCAATTGCAAAAAAGTGCATTTCAGCGATGGTGTCGCGTTACGAAATGCAGCGCGTTAAATAAATCATATTCAAAGCGAAAAATTTTAAAATTTATATACCATCAGAAAGGAAATTTAGTGAGGATAATTTTAAACCTGTTTAATCATTTGTCCCCGAAGTTAGTTTTCGCATGCCGATCTAATTTTTCACTGAAAGTCGACTCCTCATGGTGTCGCGTTACACTGGAATGTGTCTATTGTATTTTTTATCCGGGAAGCAAAATGGAGTGCAATAAGAGAGAAAGAGACACAATGTTTTTCTACTAAATAACAATGCTGAGAGTTAATGCTCGTAGTTTTTAGTTTTGCTTCAGCTAATGATTTTTTCAAAGCTGATCCTAGGCCAATCGACGGGTCTATCATCTGTTGATAGATTTTGACAGCTCCGTATAAAGGAGTGGCCAAAACTACCAAAAGGCAAATGTTTGATTTGAGCGTGTTAAATTTACAGCTTATAACAAATATGTTTATGGTAGGGGACGTTCAAACTGGTTCCTTCTAGAAATGACATTTTTCCGTTTTTGGAGAAAACGGGCAGCGTTGCCATATTTTCGTCTCAAAAGTAACATAGGGAGCGGGACCATTTGGGCAGCATATTTGATCGCACTCGTAAATGATTACTTATAAAAATAGCCCAAATATGATTACTATCGTATGTAATACCTGCATATGGAATATTAACGATTGTGTTAAAAAAAATCGTAAAATAATATAAACAATATCCAGTTAATCAGATTGAATCGCAAATATCGTATACCCACACAGGGTTCAGGCAGGTATTTTCGTCTGTTCGTCATAGTCTCGAAAACCAATAAAAGATAAACTTTTTTGACAAACTCATTCGTATCAAATCGTAAGCTCAGGAGATACGTTCTGCTATAGTGGAGTTCTAGCTAAAGGACGTTCCTTTCGATGGTTTTAGCCCCTATGACGATGGACGGAATACCTGCCGTGTCCCTACGTGTTGTCATAAAAATCGTATACGAAAGCGCGTTGTACGTAAATAGTTTTCACTTCTGCGCGTTGACCAAATCTCAGCGATAAAATAAATTTCATTTCTACTTACTTCAATCTATCCGATGTGATTTGATACCAATAGCATAAGTGCTGTTATTTCCCGTTTTATAAATCCTGCCGATTTATGCTCCGTATCTCTCAAAAACATTGAAAAAACAATTAAACTTCAAACAAATGAAAATAACTCAGCTCTAGTGGCGAAATGTTGATTTTGACATTTCATCATCGTTAATATGTTGGCAGAATCGTTTGGGATACTGTGCAATCGTTTTATGTATAAACATTATCATTATTATTTATTATTTATTCAGACTAAGGCCGAAGTGGCCTGTGCGGTATATAAGAGTCTTCTCCATTCTGCTCGGTCCATGGCTACACGTCGCCAACCACGCAGTCTACGGAGGGTCCGCAAGTCATCTTCCACCTGATCGATCCACCTTGCCCGCTGCGCACCTCGCCTTCTTGTGCCCGTCGGATCGTTGTCGAGAACCATTTTCACCGGGTTACTGCCCGACATTCTGGCTACGTGCCCGGCCCATCGCAGTCGTCCGATTTTCGCGGTGTGAACGATGGATGGTTCTCCCAACAGCTGATGCAATTCGTGGTTCATTAGCCTCCTCCACGTACCGTCCGCCAACTGCACCCCACCATAGATGGTACGCAGCACTTTCCTTTCGAAAACTCCAAGTGCGCGTTGGTCCTCCAAGAGCATCGTCCAGGTCTCGTGTCCGTAGAGGACTACCGGTCTAATTAGCGTTTTGTAGATTGTCAGTTTGGTACGGCGGCGAACTCTATTCGATCGGAGCGTCTTGCGGAGTCCAAAGTACGTACACTGAGCTTAATTACCATCTAAATTTTATGTGCAACGCACATATATTTTTGCAATCAAGCTTTGCAAATAATTTTTATGAATCATGCACATAAAAGTTGAAATTTTGGTGGCCCTTCATTTTTATGTGCAAAGCACACATAAAATAAATGCTCATCAAATATAAATTATTTGGCCTTTCCAATATACTTTAAATGCAACTGCAAATATTATTCGTGTGCCCTGCTTTATAAACCAAACGCATTGTGAATTTATTTTTCGATTACAAAACAAACAAATAAAAAACAATGTATTCAAATAAATATTTTTATTAATTTTATCATGCTAAATAAATCAATTGATGATATAATTACTTGCATAGCACAGTTCCCAGATTGGCACTAGCAACAAGAAAAAGAGAAACCAAAACTGCCGTTGTGGTTCTGCAAAGCATCTCTTGTATAGTCGGGCGTTGGATGGTATCCACTGTTGGAGTGCAGCTATGGGGAATGCTGCCAGGGCTGAGAGAGAATCGATCCCGAAGGAGAAGAACCCGTAGAACTGTTGGGCGGCTGTTGCGTTGGTGGCTATCCCTGATGTAAAGGAAGGAACCGATGAACCGTGGCTATCCCTGATGTAAAGGAAGGATTGCAACTCCTCTGTTTGGAGGAGACTCGGTGTCTGATTGCTGATACTTGATGAAACATGTCCTCCAGAATTTCCATAGACACTTCCTGCACGAACATGCTCCACCACCAGGTATGCTTCTCGATCCAATCGACAATCGTAAAGTTGCTCTATTCACTAGCACTTCTTCGGGATCTTCTTCAGTTTATCGACCAAAAACAGGCAACAACCTGGTATGCATTTTTTTCCTCTTGGTGCTTGTGAAACATGGGCACAGACGTCCAAGGCGGGAACTGCAACGAAACTAAAAATGAAAACTCTTTAAAAGATATTTTGGATGCTAAACTGAATTTACTTACATTTTGTCGCCAGAGAAAAAAATATCCAACCGCCAGCATTCCAACCTCGATTCCAACATAAAGAAGTCTATTATTAGTTCGCTATTGAGTTTTAAATGCAGATGTTGATAGTAATCAACCATCGGCCATTGCACATAAAACTTATTGGTAGATCCAATGGTATGTAAATAGATAACTTTTATATTGCATATAGTCAGTTATTAATTATCTCTGTTGATTATTGAATTTCAAATGCAGCACATGAAATCGTGATAACTCCAGTCGATTCTTTTTTATATGATTCACGCACATAAAATATAATGCTGGTTTGATTTCAGTGTACGATTTCCAGCCACTATGCGTCTCCGAATTTCTCTGCTGGTGTCATTTTCGGCAGTCACCAGTGAGCCCAAGTACACAAATTCTTCTACCACCTCGATTTCGTCACCACCGATGCAAACTCGCGGTGGGTGGCTCACATTGTCTTCTTTTGAACCTCTGCCTATCATGTACTTCGTCTTCGACGTGTTGATGACTAGTCCGATCCGCTTAGCTTCCCTCTTCAGTCTGATGTAGGCTTCCTCCATCTTCTCAAAGTTACGTGCCATAATATCTATGTCGTCGGCGAAACCAAATAGCTGGACGGACTTATTGAAAATTGTACCACTCGTGTTAATCCCTGCTCTTCGTATTACCCCTTCCAAAGCGACGTTGAATAGCAAACACGAAAGACCATCACCTTGCCGTAACCCTCTGCGGGTTTCGAAGGGACTCGAGAATGCCCCTGAAACTCGAACTACGCACATCACCCGATCCATCGTCGCTTTGATCAATCGTGTCAGTTTATCCGGAAAACCGTGTTCGTGCATTAGCTGCAATAAGCTGGTCCCGATCGATTGTATCATCATATGTGGCTTTGAAGTCGATGTATAGATGATGTGTGTGCACGTTGTATTCGCGGCATTTCTGCAGTACTTGGCGAATGGCGAACACCTGGTCCGTGGTGGATCGTTCGCGCATAAAACCCGCCTGGTACTGCCCCCCGAGCTCCCTTGCAGTTGGTGCTAGTCGACGGCATAAAATTTGGGGAGAGTACCTTGTAGGAGGCGTTCAGTAATGTGATTGCGTGGCAGTTGCTTCAATCCAGCTTATCGCCCTTTTTGTAGATGGGACACACGACACCTTCCATCCACTCCTGCGGCAAACTTCCTCCTCCCAAATCTTGGTAATGACCCAGTGCAGCGCTCTAGCCAGTGCCTCACCACCGTGTTTAAATAGCTCTCCTGGTAGTTGGTCAACCCCAGGGGCTTTGTTGTTCTTCAGCCGGCCAATCTCCTCCTGGATTTCCTGGAGATCCGGAGCCGGTAGAATTATGTCCTGCGCGCGTTCTCCCAGGTCCATCACCATACCGCCATCTTCGTCTGCCACATCGCCATTCAGGTGCTCTTCGTAGTGCTGCCGCCACCTTTGGATCACCTCACGCTCGTTCGTAAGAAGGTTCCCGTTTATGTCCTTACACATATCAGGCTGTGGCACGTGGCCCTTACGTGAACGGTTTAACTTCTCATAGAACTTTCGTGTGTTATTAGCGCGGTATAGTTGCTCCGTTTCTTCACGGTCTCGATCTTCCTGCTGGCGCTTTTTCCTCCGGAAAATCGAGTTTTGTCTGTTCCGCGCCTGTTTATATCGTGCCTCGTTCGCCCTCGTGCGGTGTTGCAGCAATCTCGCCCATGCTGCATTCTTCTCTTCCACTAACTGCTCACATTCGCCGTCATACCAGTCGTGTATAAACATTATCGGAACAATTACAAAAAGTTTCCATATAAGACTCAAGCTACATATTGTCGGGCCGGCACCAAACCGGACCGCGCGATTGAGCACTCGCGCTGCGACGCGAGTCGCGACAATTTGAAATATTTCATTAGTAGTGCGCATCATGCACGCATGGATGTACTATCATGCGCACTAATCAGAAATGAGTTGCGACGTCTGATAACTGCAGATATTTCATTTTATTGAAAACAAATTTTCGATTTTCTACTATACACGGAATATGTATGTACAACAACATAGTACTTGAATCATATAAATGTGATAGGCATCGTAATATTTATCGTAGTCAACACTAGATTTTCATCTAGATTATGATTGTCAAAAAGTTGCTGCTTTTCAACAGTTGCTGTTTAGCACATGCACATCGGTAGAGCATTAGGCGTTGGTATCATGTACTAAGTGGCTCGTTTGAAAGTCAAAGATGTTCAGCAAGAACAACTAAAATGTCTGATGATGCGAAAAATGTTGCACAAGCCTTGGCTGACGATATATTTACGAAAGTCAGGGTAGAGAATGCAGTGAGATCTTTTGAGCCTTATAAATCTGCCGGACCGGACGGAATAATTCCAGCAATGCTTCAATACGGAGAATCAGTGCTGATTCCGCCGTTAATTGAGATTTTCAAGGCAAGTCTAAGACTCAATTATATTACATCTTCATGGAGGAAAGTAAAAGTTATTTTCATACCAAAAGTAGGAAAGCGAGATAAGACGCATCCTAAATCATTCAGGCCCATTAGTTTTTCATCAGTTCTGTTGAAAACTATGGAAAAGGTGTTGAGTGCTTATATCAACTCAAATTACATGATTAAACATCTACTGTCTAAGTTCCAGTTTGCTTACCAGTCCGGTAAGCCAACAATCACGGCACTTCATACAGTGGTATCTAAAGTGGAAAAAGCACTTTCGGTAAAAGAAATAGCATTTTGTTCTTTCTTGGACATTGAAGGAGCTTTCGATAACGCTTCTTATTCATCAATGGATCGTGCTATGAAGAAAAGAAACTTCGACACGAACATTATCAAATGGATTCACACCATGCTTGCAAAAAGAGAAATCTCTTCAGAGCTGGGAAGTTCGTCTCTTACAGTATGGGCAACAAAAGGTTGCCCTCAAGGAGGGGTCCTCTCACCACTAATGTGGCCCTTAGTTGTAGACGATCTTCTAGGAAGCTTAGAAGAAAAAGGTTTCGAGGTTTGGCTTTGGCTTTGCTGACGATATTGTCATTATAGTGAGGGGGAAATTCGACAATATCATTTCTGAAAGAATGCAATGGGCTCTAAATTTTACCCAATCGTGGTGTATTCAGGAAGGCCTTAGCATTACTCCGTCAAAAATTGTAATTGTACCATTCACTAGGAAAAGGAAACTTGATCTAAAAGCTCTAAAGCTTGGAGGACTAGAAATTCAGCTTAGTGAACAGGTCAAATACCTGGGAGCATTCTGGATTCTAAACTTAACTGGAATGCTCATATTGAGTGTGCGATCGGAAAGGCAACTAGTGCCTTCTGGATATGCTCTAAAACATTTGGAAGAAAATGGGGCTTAAGACCAAAAATGATAAAGTGGATTTATACTTCCATTATTCGTCCAAAACTGACATATGCTGCTCTTGTATGGTGGCCAAAAACAAAAGAGGCTACTGTACAGAAGAAGCCGACAAAACTGCAAAGGTTAGTGTCCATTGCTATAACGGGAGCGATGCGTAGCACTCCTTCAAAATCGTTAGATGCAATTCTTAATCTGCTACCATTGTATGAATTCGTGCAGTTAGAAGCGGAGAAGAATATGCAAAAACTTAAACGATTGAAGTTATTCAAGTCAGGCAATTTAGTGGGCCACTTGAGTATCTCACAAAATTTTTCATATGGGCCAGTGATGAATATGAGTGGAGACTGGATGAAACCTGTGGAGAACTATGACATTCCTTATAACATACGTGAGCCATCACGTATGGACTAGGAAGTCGGAGGTCCCACTGTTCGGGACGGTTCCACAAAATTCTACACAGATGGCTCAAAAATAGGAACAAAAACGGGAGCAGGAATCTTCGGCCCTGGGGCTGGGATATCGATCTCAGTGGCATTGGGAAACTAACCAACGGTGTTCCAAGCGGAGATTTTTGCTATAATAAAATGTGCTAATATCTGTGTAGAGAAGAAATATAGATATGCAAATATTTGTATCTTCACAGATAGTCAAGCGGCACTCAAAGCATTGAGTAGCTTTAAATGTACATCAAAACTTGTCTGGGACTGCATTCTTCCATAGCGAAAAGTGTGTCAAGAGAACTCCGTAAATCTGTACTGGGTTCCAGGACACTGTGGCATTAAAGGTAATGAAAAGGCAGACGAGCTTGCAAAACGAGGTTCAAACACACAGTTTATTGGCCCAGAACCTTTCTGCGGTATATCATACTGTACTATAAAAATGGAATTGAAATCCTGGGAAGCACAAAGGTTGATGACCAACTGGTTGGTTGCCGAAAAGTGTGCTCAATCAAAGAGATTTATAATTCCCAATGTTAAAGTAACCGAAAAGCTCTTGGAGCTCAGCAAGAGAGCTCTTTGCACCTTCACTGGCCTAATAACAGGACACTGCCCGAGCAGACATCACTTGAAAAATATTGGCCAGATTCAGAATGATATCTGTCGTTTCTGTAACATGGAACGTGAAACCTCGGAGCATCTGCTTTGCAGTTGTGATGCATTGTACAAGGTTTGATCTAAATTTCTAAATAGTGGCTTTATGCAACCAGGAGGTATTTGGACTGCAAATCCTGGAAAGGTAGTGGGTTTTATTAACTCAATTATACCGGACTAGGAAAAGACGCGTCTTAGGTTGTTTACTTGACAAATGGTGTTCAACCTACAAGATGCGAATACATAGTTAAGAGTAATTAGGGGTATACCACAAAAGTTCAACTCAATGGACGCAGTGGTTCTACGCCCCAACAAAAAAAAATCATGTACTACACTGTTGAACTTTTAAGCTTTGAGGCCCATAAATAAAATTCTGCCAAATGAACCATTTTGTGAGAAACATGAATTTGGAAAATTGCCCATTTCTGCCTTTCACATATAATAAGTAAACGCAGAAGCTGAATGATTGCTCCAAAAGCATTTAAAAAAAGCCCGAACCCCCATAGTGTTGTATACCGATCGACTCAGTTCGGCGAATTGAGGTGATGTCTGTGTGTACGTTTGTGTAAATGTCTGTATGTGTGTATTATCCTAAACCGATTTACTCACAACAAGTTTCAATCGTCAAAGAATCTTGTTTCATTGTTTCCTATTGAAAATAGGCAACAATAGAACAACATTCTATGGGCTCAAAAGTTATGACCAAAATACATTTTTTATAATGCACGAGAAAGACAACATTACCGCCAGGGGGATTAATCAGGTTTTTTGATAATATTTCATTTTTTTAGTTACTCAATAATAATGGAGAGTTCAGTGCCGCGATACACTCCAAAAATGCCACTTTAATGAATTTGGAGACGAACACAATTTACGTGACGTTTTAAAGACGAGGGTTATTTCTTAACGTTGCGCCTAATTCAAGAAAAAAATCTTTTTTTCATACAAAAAGTGTTATGCAGAAATGGAAGTGGTTCAAAATTAACAATTTTGACGTTACTACATAATATAAGCGAATTATAGATTTAACCATAACGTGTTAGATGATTAGTGTGTCAATACTAGGCTGACCAGATCTTTTCGGTGAAAAAACGGGACAAACGCACTCGCCAAACGGGACATGTAAAAAACCAAATGACAAAATGCAAGAGTTGTAGAAATTTGAAAATTTATGGGCTTAATTTTCATTTTCCGTGTAAAATTTAAGAAAATATTTAGAGTGAATCATTCACCACTATAACCTTCTATTGTTTTAAGTTAGTTGTAGATAAATACTATACAAATATTTCACTCTTCAAAGGGGTTTAGACAAAAACACGAAGGAACAAAAAAATACGCATTTCTTCAACATTTAAAAAAAAATTATGGAATTTTAAAATTTTATATTAATCTACTCTTAAACATGCATTAAGGATTTCATTACTGACCATACTCAAAAACTTTTATAATTCTGAACAATTGAAAATAACATAAAATAGTCAAAGTACCCTGCCTAAGGCCGGTCTGGACGTTAGAGAGATAAGAAAAAATAATTTTAAGAGAAAAAAATGTCAAAGGACAAATTCGAAAAGAGAAATAGTGATTATTGATTTCCTGTGTCAAACCCTTTCCATGAATATGAGTGAGGCTCAATCTGCGGATAAGAATAACAAGAATCTCAACAAGGAAAGAACATTGTAATTTTGATTATTTCCATGAATATTGTTGACGCATGTGAAAAAATGTCAACTAATCTAATCAATTCACAGTCCTTTTTGAGCGAAATAGATTTAAATGTCGCTAAAAGTAGGCTCACACCTCGGAAACTTCCCCATCTCACAATTTTGTCGCAAAAAGTAACTCTCGGAGATTTCCGCCGTATTGTATTTTAAATCGGGCTAGTGATGAACTTATATTTCATATGAAAAATCACTCTAATAAAGATAAAAAAAAAAAAAAAAAAAAAAATTTTAAATCGGGCTAAAATTCTAATTTTCTACAATGTGATCCCACGAGCTCTTGATCTGTAAACAAGCATTAAAGTACGTTAAGACTGAAATCCTACAAAATTTTCCATCGGTTTGGAACTGCCTTAAGCTCGATTTTGATCAGCTGATTTATAAACTATTTTTTAATGTCGTCGTTTTTTTACAGGGGATGATTTCGAGATATTCATAATTATTTAGAAAGACTCAGATTCTTAATGTTTCTCAAAGAATCAAACGATTGAAAAATATGCGTGCAGATTTTTCGCAAGATTAAAAAAATCGATAATGAACTTAATCTGGAAATTAGAATGCTTGCTCCTGATTTTCAGGATATACTTTTCTACCAAGTTACCGGTTCTGTTCAATCCACTGATGAAGTTTGGCAAATTTTAATGCCTTCGGAATAAGTAAAAAAAGTAATTGAAATCAAATTGTATAAAAAAAATCTCTCGAAGAAACGTCTGTTGTCATTAATTCTAGACCAACATTTGAAAAGGGCGTAACAGCCAAAATTTATTCCAACTGATTCTTCGTCTACATATACAGCTATATATGTGGACAAAGAATCAGAAGGAATAAATTTTGGCTGTTACGCCCTTTTCAAATGTTGGTCTAGAATTGGTAAAAACCTTAAGAAAAGTCGATCCATGTAAAATGCATAACCGCATAGATAGCATTCTTTTTAAAACCAAAAATGATAACATAGCATCTCACACTTTTTAGATGGGTTTCGTCCACTTCCTTTGTATTTAGTTTTAGATTCCTGCCTAAAATATTGAATTTGTTTGAATAATCTTTTGGAGCCCTTTAGAAGAATTAATGAAAAACGGGACAAATTAAGGATTTTTTCAATTACGACGGGACAGCACAATAAAATCCAAAATACGGGACTGTCCCGTTAAATACGGTACGTATGGTCAGCCTACACAATACCTTTTATCATTATTAAAGAATTATTAACGAAATATCAAATAAATGAAATTTTATTTTATTGATGGCACACTATGACGCTTATTGAATATATTGTACCTCCCTTGTTAGTTTAATAAGTCCTATTCAGTCCAAACCATCCCCCTTGGGCTACGCCACTGTGATGAATACCACCATTTATAATTTTACCTATTTATAATTTTGGCTATAAGTACCTTCTTTTTTTCCTATTGTGAATTGTAACAAGAATATTCAAACCACTGCTTTTAAAAATTGAGAAAAAAGAAGAAGAAAAAAGAAAAAGAACCAAGAATTATTAAAGAAGAATGAAAAATGAAAGAAAACAAACAAGAAGAAAGAAGAAAAAACGGAGAAAGCAGCTTAGCTTAGCTTGATTGACTTACCCATCGTAGTTGCTAGTCGTGATTGGCCGAGAAACAACAAATATGTACAGATCACAAATTAAATAGTTTTCTCGGGACTAGAAAGCTATTCTCACTGTACATGCTTTGTAGTTTCTTTAATTCAAGACCAATACGATGCCGGGGCCTCCTCAGTCTAGCGGTAACATGCGCGGCTATAGAGCAAGACCATGCTGAGGGTGGCTGGGTTCGATTCCCGGTGTCGGTCTACGTAATTTTCGGTTTGGAAATTGTCTCGACTTCCCTGGGAATGATATACGAATGCAAAAATGGTAACTTGGCTTAGAAACCTCGCGGTTAATAACTGAGGAAATGCTGAATGAACACTAAGCAGCGAGGCGGCAATGTCCCAGTGGGGAATGTAATGCCAATAAGCAGAAGAAGAACGATGCCGACCACGTCCTCACAGTCAATTAGGATAAGGGGAGGAAAATTATTTTGCCGCTCATTGCTACAAGAAACCGAGGAATCCTCTGCATCTCCATGAGCGCACTGGAAAGGAATAGTATGTTAGTTGGGAAGGAAATATATTGGAAATCGCCATGGTAAGCGACTAATTATTGCTTTTGAACGATGCCATATTTATAATGATACAAAAACGGAAAATCAACGCGTGTCTAACGTATTTTTCCGAAGACTGATTCGATGTCTTAACAACTTCGCGACGACTAAAAGAAATAGTGCACACACTTGCTCGATTGCATAATTTTAGATAATTTATCATTTTTGCAACGACTAATACAGGCATTGTACTTACTTGTTTGATAACTACTGCAAACTATTCAAGATCGCGCTTGTTTCGACCGGAGCAAAACGCAATACATGCGCATGTGCCACAAAACACCAAATAGATATTAAATTATTTTTGCGGCTACCAAAACACGCACTGCACTTACTTGTTCGACTTCCCTGGGCATTCGGAAAGAAACAAGAAACATGGGCATTCGGTAAGAAACAAGAAGCAAGAACCATGAACGGCTGTTCACAATTCGGAAAATTTTCTGTTTTGGCCCCGATATTTAGATTGGGTATCCAATAATGGTTTGAACTAGTGAAAAGCGTATCATGGTATGAACCATTTTGAAATCAGTCGAAATTACCATCGCATTGGCAGGAAATGAACCTAAAACAATATGAATAGCATATTTAGGTATCCGTACATATTGTTTAAGTAGAGAAATAGAGCGATTTAAAACCGTCCTAAATTTGCGGTCCTCGTCGATTGTTTGCGGTCCTCGTTTAAAGGATGGCTTGCAGGGTCTGACACCAAACATTTTCCGGAGGATTATCCTTTCTGAGGGGCCATCCACAAAGTACGTCACGAACGTACGTGCGGTAAGATGCGCGGCTACAAAGCAAGACCATGCTGAGGGTGGCTGGGTTCGAATCCCGGTACCGGTCTAGGCAAATTTTCGGATTGGAAATTGTCTTGACTTCCCTGGGCATAAAAAGTATCATAATGATATGTATATGAATGTAAATATGATAACTTGGCATGGCCTTTCAGTATTCATAGCCTCCCGGATCAGTTCTTTATCTTAAAATCTCTCACGGTTTACATACATATCGTATATGTACACAGTGATGATAAGTGAGAGACTTTTTCATTATCTTTTGGATTCAATCCCTGATCAAGATCTATTTGATCAATTTGCGGTTTTACTTCTTTTCGCATTCTTACATCATCAAGTAGGTGATAAGAACGCCTATGAAGAAGCGAAGCATAACCCTCAAATGGATGTGAACACGTCATCTTATGAGCTAAATTTATTATACCTGATAAATGATAGACCACCAAGTTCACCTCATTAAAATCCGATACAAGACAGCGTAACTATTACACCACGAAGCAGATAGGCATGTTTGTTGTTTATGTGGTTCACCCTTGATTTTAAAACACTACCGAACCGAGTGGTCAAGACATCTCAGGCCAAGACGAGCTTAAATGAGTACCGAGCATGAGTTAGAGCAGCAGGCCATGCTTTTCTGTCGTTTTCTATCGTCTTGAATATATCGTCTAAAATTGTCCACTTTGAAATTTACAGTTTGTTATGAGTTGCATATCTGGTTTGTGATTGGACTCTAGACAGGTTTATAGACAAATACGAGGGTAACTGGACCGAACGGTGGCAATTAAGTTACAACCGTGATAAGTCTTTTTGACAAATCGCTTGTCGATTGTCTGCGATTCGTTATCAACCCAACTGCAGGTGTTATCTTTTCGTGTACATGCAACGGCGTGTTTTCCAATTTCGTAAGCTAATCCCCTGAAATACGGAACGGCTGACGTGTTCATTGTGGCAAATATCGTACGTAATGATTATGACATAGGACGTATGCGATAATCCGATATGATTTCTATTCCGCCCAAACTAATATTGTTGGTTTTGTAACGGGGTTAAGAACTGTGCTTAGTTCTTGAGGACTAATAATCGATCATTTCGAGGAGTTGGGCCCGTACACTAATTCTGTTTTTTTTCAAAACCCAACCCCCCCCCGCCATGTATGATTTTTCCCATACAAATCATTTTTTTTATGGAACGTAAGAAAATGCCAGACCCCCCTCCCCCCATAAGTGCTTACGTAATTAGTGTACGTCCCCTTGAGGTCATATTCACTCTAAACTTCATCTACTCAGCGACTTAGTACAATTGTGATGCAATTTGCAGTCACTTTTTTTTCCAAGGAAGCTTTACTCAATTTTCGTCAAAAAAACGATTACTCAAAATTTAGAGTTGTCCCACTTTTAATAAAAAATAAGTATTTTTTTTCTCCTATATTTTAGTATATAGCGTATAGGATAGACCTTCCCCTTCAAGTCCTCGCATAATCATGCTATTAGTGCAATTATTGGGCTCCGGAGTCAGCACCGTACTGCTCAAGGAAGGTCAGTAGCGGAAACATTCCTTGACCATTTCTTGTCCTATCTTGCGAAAACCAATTCCTTTCCATTGATCGGCAAGGAATTTACTCTCTAAGTAAATTCGACAGCTGACCAAGTAGGGTTTCTTACCCCATTCCCGGCCTAACATGCGTACGACTGCATTATTTGATTGATATTTGATTTGATATTTATGACAGGAAGCAACAGACCTGAATTTTGTGGGCTGTATAATACTGCAATGGGGTTCACTTCTGCTTAAAAAATAGCTATTCGTGCTAAATATCGTTCAAAAAAGCTTTTATTTGATTTAAATAAACGAGGTGCAGCACTCATTTCAGGCATACACGTAAAAAAATAACCTTATATGTTATGGCAAAAAACCATTCGAAAATACTTATACTCTTCATTATGCCACCTAATGAATGATCCCATATCAAAAAGCTTATAACATTCATAAGTTAATGAAAAGTATAAGTTTCCGAATGTATGTGACCAATGCGATGTATAAGTTTTTTCTTATACATGTCATTAAGCGCCTGCTCTGGCAAAAAAGTATTAGAAATATTAATAATAAACAACATTAATTTTTTTTACGTGTAGTGATTTGCCATTCCGGCATACATAAAAACCAGTTCCCGGCCTAAGCAAAATTTTACTCAATCTCTCAACATTTTACTCTCATTCTCTCTCGGGACGGTAGAAAATGCGACGTAAACAAAAATATGCACGTTCCACGACAACAAGATGCCAGATGGTATTATTCATAATCATTTTTATTTGGTTGAAAAGATATATTTACTCATCCAAATTTCTTCCAAATACTTAAAAACAATATTTTTTTCACCTTTTGCAATCGAGAGAATTATAAATAACATGATAGCGTCAACGTATTAGACAGTTTTCCTATTAACGATGAAGGATCATTTTCATAATCCTGGCTTCTTGGCAGCACGGTGCGGCTAGAAGTTCTTGGGCCGAGGTGAATTTTTGTTCGGTTTGAGAATACATTTTCAAATGTATTCTAGTATGTTTATATAAGTTCTAGTGATAGTGATTCTAGTGATAAGATTGAAGTGCGTGTGTTTAGCATTATGGTGTGGTGATTAAAAGCTTGAAGCAATGATTGTATCGAGCACTGTGACGATTTTCAGGTAGGTGTTTATTTGATGATACCGTTTTGTAGAAGTTGAAAGAATCACTTCGGCTCAGTGGTGTGGCATCGGAGAGCAAAATTTTGAAACCGACATTTTTATTTTCTACAATTGGATCAATTAGGAGTAAAATAAGTGATTGGAAAATATTGAGTAATTGAGTATTGTGAAAAATAAATGGGAGACTTTTTAAAAATTATCAATCTTAAGCCTACGGCTTCCAAACAGTGTAAATCATTAGTTTTCTGTGCAGTGAGCCGGGAACCGGGTCCATAGGCCCAAGTAGTGATTTACCCTATGGGAGAAATGCGGAAAAGTTTCAGCTCCATTCACTTTACATAGCAGGCGTTATTGGCGTTACGAAATTTTCTCTACTTGCCAGCTCCGTACTGTTCGAAAACAATCAGTACCTCCATCGGAGGTTACAATTGGTTTGGGAGGTGAGAATGGGTCATTGCTCACACCGACAATGTGAAGTCTCTTATAATTTAGTCTTTTTGCCATCAGATACATTCAATATATTTCATAAGCATTCTAAGTTGTTCAAACAGTGGCCCGTGCTTACCCCCATTTGACCCTTTGTCACTATGTGGCTCCAATTGACTTGAGCGAAATACGATGACAGCAGCTTTCCGTCTCCGTGTGCAGGCCACGGAGATCTGGCAAAAAGAGCACACGCTGATGGTAACTTAATTAAACCCCACATTCCCCTTCTACTCTCATAAAAAACAGCCTTACAGGATCGCCAAAATATGTGGCTCCAAATGGCTAAAGCGAAATACGATGACAGCAGCTTTCCACAGTCACCCCCGACGATGGTAGCGGAATCATTCCTTGATCATTTCGTGTCCTACCTATTTATGCAGTACTTTTGAAGTCCGCAGGGGAAAAGGCCCCAAAACGCCCCCAGGCAAAACGCCTTTTGTGGTTTCCCTCATATTTAGCGTCATTAAGATGGCCGTAACAAAACTAGATCTAAAATTATGTAGGTTAGGCGAAAAAAGTTTCAAAATAGTGTATGGGAAGGTCGGAAAAACCGAAAATTTCCACATTTTGAAGAAACATCTAACATTTTGGCGAGGCAAAACGCCCTAGTGGCACTAACCTACAATGTACTTTCGTCTCCACGACCTATCCATACCAGAATGCTCATTCGCCGACGCGTGATGCTTTGTTCTCTAGGAGCTGCCAGTTAAAAGGCGTTTTGCCTCATGAGTTTTCCGGCAACAGAATATCACCACCTTTTTGAAATGTGAATATTATCAATATGATTGAGATTTTTGTCAATTGTTGAATGGCATCAACTAGCTATCTTGTTTAACTGTTGCATAATGTAAAAATACCAATGAACAGCCTTACAAATAAGAAAATAAAGCAGTGTTTGCTTAGCAAGGGCATATTGCTCCCCCCCTCCTTCCCCTACTATCTTTACCGCGTGAACCTGTTGCCTGATAGGATCTGGTTGCTTTCTATTATTTATTTGTTAACACCGCCATGGACATCTTGGTCAACTTCTGTTGCTTCTGATGTCCTGCTGGGTTCCAACCTAATGCTTGTTAGAAGATTCCGATTCCGCCACTTAGTTAAATGTGAACGACCGAATTTTCCTTGCTAGCGGCCTCTGGTAACACCGATAATGGAGCCCGTTGGTTTAGATCCAATTGGAAGGCCACCATGCTCGCATTATGAATCGCAGGCATCTGTTGATGTACACTATGTACACACAGGGGCAGCAGAGACTATGTCCAAGGGCTTGACGATCCCTCTCCAGGCCATCTGCGAGTTGTGGTGCATGCCTTGATGGAGTTTGACAGTGGGCTCTGTTAAACTTCTATAAAAAGCTACATGTATCCGCAAGTAGGCTCCGCCAAAGCAACCGTGCACAAGCGCACTAGGCCAAGTCCTGGTGTGAGCTGGGACGCTAAACAGACCTTACACGACGGCCCTCCGACGGAACAGGAGGTTTGCGCAGGCCCAATATGCCGTCTTTACAAACAATCATTACGAACAACATAGAAGAGAATGCGACTCGATACATTCGGCAACGACCTAGGCGACAAAAAAGGATCACGATTGGAAGCTTGGAACATGGAACTGCAAGTCGTTAGGCTTCGCAGTTTGCGACAGGGTAATCTACGATGAATTACATCCCCGCAACTTTGACGTCGAAGCGCTGCAGGAAATCTGCTGGACAGGACAGAAAGTGTGGAAAATCGGGTATTGAGCGGTTACATTCTACCGAAGGAAACCGGCGTCATAGTTTTGGCCAAGATGCGTCAACGCGTGATTGGGTGGCAGCCAATCAACGCAAGGATGTGCAAGCTGAGGATAAAAGCCGTTTATTCAATTATAGCATCATCAACGTGCACTGCTCACACGAAGGGAGACATATGATGGATGCCCACTGGAGGACGTCAAAAGAGGACGTCAAAGACGTCAAAAGAGGAGGCAATTTCTCCCTGTTAATGCACCTTTATTTCCTTCCTTCCGCCAACGCTTACTTTTCCCGTGGAGCGTCTCACTTCCTCCTTGGTGATCCATTGTTTTCTCTGGGTGAGTAGTTTTTCCAGATTATTCTCGCTGTTGGCGATAAAGGTGTTATTGATGGCAGTCCATTGGTCTTTTACGCTCCACGAGTAGACCTACGCGGCGTTTAAAATTGGTCGATGGGGTACAGCGATCCCCCAATCAGCATATCGTCAAAACACAGAATTCTGCAAATAGCTCTACTTTTTCGCTCATTGCTCCGAGACGCTAACATAATGTGCTCATAGTTCGAATTATCGGATCCGATCTTCGCATTAAAGTCGTCCATCCAGATCTTCATATTACTCTTCGGAACTTTATCCACGACGGCATTGAATTTACTGCAGAAGTTCTCAATATCTAAGGAACCCTTGTCCTGAATCTGTTCACCGAGTGAACCAGATAAAAGAGTTATACAGAAATGTGTGTTTAATTTGTATGGGAGCCTCCCCATCTATTATAGCGCGGGGAGGGGTCTCGAACCATTTTAAAGACCTTCTCCGGTCCCAAAAACCTCTGCATTTAAATTTTCACGCCTATCAGTTCAGTAGTTTCCGTGTCTATAAGGGTCAGACAGACAGAAATTCATTTTTATGTACATAGATAGATATATAGATTTACTCAGGCTAAGGCCGGCGTGGCCTGAACAGTAAATAAAAGTCTTCTCCGTTCACCTCGTTTCAGTACTGCACGTCGCCAAACACGCAGTATATGGGTACTAATCCTCGGGTCCTCGATACATGAAAATGTCTAGCGTGTTGCCATAATCGAATCTATTATTCATACGTTAAGTGTTCTTACCACAACTGGTGCAACCACCCTAAATATTTGGATTGCGAAGTTGACATATGTATAGTGAAATTTCAAGTGTTGTTTCGGATTTCAGCTCCTGTAGGCACTGATTGGAAATCCCCCAATTAGGTCGTGAGCACATAGTTTATCTGGGTCTTGCGTGGCTCAGCTGCGAGATTAGCGACTCGAGTCGAGACCGAGTTGAAAGTGGGTGGGTTCGATGTGTGAATTTCACGGGATGAAACCCATTCTTGATTTCTGTGAGCATAATGCATTTAGCACTTAATGTATGAATTCTACAACAATGCACTTGGCTGAAGAACTTCACAGTGCATGGCTTTGAAAGTGGTTAATGGGCATTGAGTAGAGAACGACAATGTTCCAGGTGGGGGATGTAATCAATAAGTCATACATAGTTTATCATTTTACGAATTAACTCTTCGAGCCAGGAAGTTTCAATATCTTATCGACGGTTACAATTCAGATTAATTTGTTCAATCGAGGCACATTACTCAAAACGTTATAAATAAGTAAGAAATCGAACATAGGTGCTCACAGTCGGAATCAGCACTTCGACAAGATGAAAGTTTTCGCAATTTTGGCGCTGTGCTTCGCCGCGGTTTCTGCCGGTCCGGAAGAGGACCTTTGGCTGCAGTACAATAGGCGCATGCCAGGTGCCTACTATTCTCTGAAGGAACCGATCCCGCGAGAGCCCGTGACCGGAAGAGTCGTCGGAGGCATCGATGCCGATATTCAGTATTTCCCATACCAGCTTTCACTGCGACGCGGCGGTTCTCACAGTTGCGGTGCGTCGGTTATCTCTTCTAATTGGGCTCTATCTGCTGCTCACTGCACTCACCCGTTGCCCGATGTTAGCATAGTAAGTAGAAGTTCTTCTACTTTGGTTTCGATGTGTTCAACTCTAAGTGCAATGAATTTTACAGATTACTCTCTTCGGCGGTAGCTCCAGCCGTCTTGATGGAGGTGTGGTCTTTGCGGTCGCAGAAATCGTCAACCACCCGGACTACAACCCATGGAACATTGAATTGGATGTTTGCGTGCTGCGTACTGTGGACCCACTAGAGGGAGTGAATATCCAAACCATTCCTCTAGTACCGGCCGATACTTATTACCCAGGAGGTACGCGTGCTGTGCTGTCCGGATGGGGTTTGACGGTATGACACTAACCGAAATACTGTTCATAAGTTTGTGGTGTGAAATAATTTTCCAATTATTTAGAGTGTCCCTGGATCGCTTCCCACGATTCTACAAATGGTGGACATCCCAGTCATTGATCAGGCAACTTGCATAGCGGGTTGGCCAGCTGGTTGGGTTACTGACGAGTAAGTTTGTGAGTTTATGTAGCGATATTGGGCAAAGTGAGCTAACACGTTTTCCAATCTTTCAGTATGCTGTGCGCTAGTGAGCCAGGGCGCGATGCTTGCAACGGAGACAGCGGTGGTCCATTGGTAACCGGAGGTCGCCAGATCGGTCTCGTGTCTTGGGGAGCATCCAACTGCTTGGGCAATGAGCCCGGAGTTTACGCTCGTGTTGCTTATCCTGCTATTCGCAACTTCATTACTGAAATTACCGGAGTTTAAAAGTTTTGACAGATTAGCAGAATAAAATTAAATTTAATATGTACATAATGGATGAATGTAATGTAATGCTTTATATTGATGACATCAGTGTATTGACTTACCATAGTTGAAACCTTTGGGGAATGCGAAGCGATTGACCGATATTTTTGAACTTTTGGTAACATAACATTCCAGGTTTTATTGTGATTCCACTGTAGTCTATGGAAGCAAAACAAGTCATCACAATGCCAATGTTGTCACTTCCAAAGTACTTACCGTTTCATTTACCTATCACGTCAGTTCCAGAAGAGGAGGAGTTTGTAATTTATTATTTATTCATTCAGACTAAGGTATGGCTTCCGTAGTACAGTCAACCACGCAGTCTATGTAGGGTCCGCCAATATGCCACCTGATGGATTTAACTTGCTCACTGCAAAACTTGCCTCATTGTGCCCGTTGCATAGCTGTCGAGAACCAGTTTCGCCGAGTTATTGTCCGATTGATTTTCGCCACGTGACAGCTGATTCATTTTTATCGGTTAGTGTTAATTGTTATTCATTAAAAGTTATAAGGGTTATGAACAAAGTCAAGCGTTAGCCAAAGTTTATTAATGGTAAAAAGAGATGTAAGTTGAGAAAAAAAACCTAAATAAAGCTAAAAAATGTTAGAAGTGTTAATAAAGTTATAAGGGTTATGAACAAAGTCAAGCGTTAGCCAAAGTTTATTAATGGTAAAAAGAGATGTAAGTTGAGAAAAAAAACCTAAATAAAGCTAAAAAATGTTAGAAGTGTTAATAAACCTTAACCTAAAAATCAATATGTTGAATGTAGGATGCTATGGGAAAGTTGAATAGAATAAATTTCATGTGGATCGTGATATGTATAAATTGGAAAGTTAATCTAAGATTACTATCGAATTGATACTGATACTGACGGCTTTTTTTTTACAAAATTTACAAAACAATGATCTCCTATCGAAAACAACAAGCTTTTATTAATATCAAACGTATTTAAAATATGTGGTGTAAAATGACTCATTTGCATATAATGGTGAACGCATGGTTGTTTGTTTTGTCTTAATGGATTGAACGACAATCTTACGGGTTAGGTGGGAGAATCGCAACTCGTAAAATTCGAGAAAATGAAGGGATTTTGCTTATTTTTTTTCCTTTGCAGCTCAATAATGAATAGCAAATATTGAATTGCAACGGTAATATTCTTTCATAAATGTCTGTTAAAAGATTATATAAGTAATTTTATGAGTGATGCCATTTTGCCCCGTACTCCCCTACTACAGACGAATAAATCCTCAACATTGGCAGCAATAGGAGACGAAAGTACCCCATTGTATGATCGCCGCCATTTTTCTTCTTCTTCTTCTTCAAATGCTCTACATTCCAACTGGCACTTGGCTGGCTTTTCAACTTAGTATACTATTAGTATTTCCCCAGTTATTGATTGAAATCTTCCCTATGCCCACCATTGCACTATAGGATTTCGGGCGGTCATTAATCGAAAATGTCATGTCTTCCGAATTATTTTAAAATATTTTCTCTCCATTGTCAATACTCTAATTAAGAGAAATTCTGAATTTGAAGTCTCTAGGTGCACTAGTTCCAAAGATATAAGGTGGCAAAGTCAGAAATGGGTAAAAAAGTTAGCAAATTTTCTGAAAAAATATTTTATTTTCAACTATTTATTGAAATATTTTTTAAATGTTTTTTCTTCAATGTTAATACATCATTACAAAGGTTATTGTATAAGCTTTTAAATGGTGTGCAAAAACTAATGGTTACACTGTGAAAAAAATTGAAAAAATGCGGAAGCAATATTTTTCAAAAACGACGCTATTTTCAACTTTGATAGTGAAGAACTTTTTTTCCTCAAGGAATCCCCGGGTTCTTTTATGATACACATCAAGGACAAAGCTTCGACTAAAATGTCCCGAAGGAATTTTTTGCCAGAATTTGCAATTAACAGAGTTAAGTCACTCTGATTTTTTTGTTTATTTGTTTTTTACCGTGTTTTGCCTTTCTCGTACTCCAAGGTGTATGCTCACTCCAAAACGAATGTTTGATAGAAGGCCCGGAGACCCCTAGTGGTATATATCAACTAACTCAGCGCGAAGAATTGAGGTGATGTCTGTATGTGTGTGCATGCGCGTCTGTATGTATGTGCGCAAAAGAACGCAATCGCCATTTAGACACTTATTTGTGTCCGATTTTCTCACCAACAAGTTTCATTCGACGGAAATCTAGTCCCATCGTTTCCTATTGAAAATGGGTCAGACTGAACTATGCGCTCAAAGGGTATGGTCAAAATACATTTATTGGTAATAACTTCGACTTTATTTATAACCATTTGAGCTCATTTAATTAACTTTTCAAAGGAGTAAATGAATAAAACCCCCAATGCAATGCAGCACAACGGTAACGGAAGGATTTAACAGTTCGCTCATATATTTCCTGTCAAATTTTACCGTTTCCGTCGCCATTCCGCTGAAATGCGTTTGGGGCTTGAGTGGTTTGAGTCATTCTCTAAACCTAATTTTCTGAGCTATTCATTAGCTACTGATGGAGAACTAAATATGAGATTTCATAATATGTAAATATTTATAAATCTCCTGGAATCAATAATTCCCGACATGTTTATTGCAAAAGTAAAGACGAACAATATCTTAGTTAGAACGGAGCGTATGAAATTCCTGCTAGTGTTCATGAATGTCTGGCTAATGGTAGGGAAATATTTATTCACTCATCTACACTTTGAGGTTCACTGGCTGAACAACCAGCGGAAAGTCAATATAAACAGTTGAAGAAATTTAGAACTCATAATGCAAGAAAATGATCAAGAGAGGCAAATGTTGACATTTTCCTTCGTGCCTTACATGAATCAGATCCATTTTAAGCTCGATTTGGATAACGAGGAGACGTTGGAAAAAATTTTTCACTTAGTTATTCTTATGCCATGCGTAATTTTGTAATATTTGAAGATTTTCAAAAGTTCTTTATCTTCTAATACTTTAGATGAATTTATCTCATCTTCCATCGTTGATGGAATTGAAGAAAATATCATTGAAGACTTAAACCTTGACACAGAAAAAGAATGATGCTGTATATAACTTGTAGAAATCATGAAAACAAATCAAAAGTAATTCAAATAGTGTTGTTATTTAAATTAAAAGAATTTTGCTTTTCGGAAGAATGGAGCATTCTTACATTCCACAATGAATGTCCACATTTTTGAGAATATATTAATCTCATTTTTGAATAACTTGTACACGTAAAAATGTCATGGGATTGCGATTTCTAATTTGCTAATACCCTTTTTCAAAAGTTATTTTCAATTCTGATTATTTGATTAACATTTAATGCTTTATGATCCTTCAGATCCTAGTACTTTGTCAAACAAATTGTTCTAAATACAAATTGTGAGGCATGAGAGTGAGAACAAAAAAATATCACGGAATGTCATGAAATTACTGTCATTTAACATGATCGCCGCCATAATGTCCATAAATTGCTGAACTTAGTTTTTGTACAGCCCCCTTCCTTCTCCTTAAGAAAACGCACGAAATTTCAACTTCCCAAATAGGTTTGCTTTGTCACGTTAATCGAACCTATGAAAAAAATAATTACGTAATTCATAGACGATCCCCAAAGGGGGGGGGGTTGGAAATTGTATATTCATGCTATTTCGACCATACACAGCTAAAACTAAGTGGAAAATCACTTTAAAAGTCCAATTTTATTTTTGACCGCTCGCTTGTATGGGGATCCCCCATAGTGCATTGCATGAGTTGAGTATGTATCATGTGTGGTAAGTACAATGAATACACTATGCCCAGGGTGTCGAGATAGTTTCCAACCCGAAAACATCCTAGACCGGATCGAGAATCGAACTCGCCATCTCCGGATTGGGAATCCTACATCCTTGCTAGCAAGGCTACTGGAGACCCCCTCGCCGCCATTATGAATCCCATTGTTTGAGCACTCCGCAACGTTGGATCCACTCTCCGATTACCATTAACTGTTGAATGATCCATTATCCTGTCGCTGGCAGGACGCCTTCCTATCATTCGATTGAAGTCAAGAAGCCGTAAGAGATTCACAAACCCACATATCGCTGACGAGCGAGAACAATCACCGTTCCGATAAATACAGTAGTTTCCCATCGTTGTGAGTCACGTTGGTTTTATACTTCGTCTTTGACGTGTTGATGACTAGTCTGATTCGCTTAGCTTCCCTCTTCAGGCTGATGTAGGCTTCCTCCATCTGGACGGACTTATTGAAAATTGTACCACTCGTGTTAATCCCTGCTCTTCGTATTACCCCTTCCAAAGCGATGTTGAATAGCACGAAAGACCATCACCTTGCCGTAACCCTTTGAACGTTTCGAAGGAACTCGAGAATGCCCCTGAAACTTGAACTACGATCTATCGTCGCCTTGATCAACCGTGTCAGTTTATCCGGAAATCCGTTTTCGTGCATTAGCTGCCATAGCTGGTCCCGATCGATTGTATCATATGCGGCTTTGAGGTCGATGCATATATTATGCGTGGGCACGTTGTATTCGCGGCATTTCTGCAGTACTTGGCGAATGGCGAACACCTGGTCCGTGGTGGAGCGTTCGCCCATAAAGCCGCCTGGTACTGTCCCACGAATTCTCTTGCAATAGGTGCTAGTCGACAGCATAAAATTTAAGAGAGTCTTGAAGGCGGCATTCAGCAATGAGATTGCGCGGTAGTTGCTACAATCCAGCTTATCACTTTTTGTAGATGGGACACACGACACCTTCCATCCACTCCTGCCGCAAAACTTCTTCCTCCCAAATCTTGGTAATGACCCAGTGTAGCGCTCTAGCCAGTGCCTCACCACCGTGTTTAAATAGCTCCCCAGAGGCTTTGTTGTTCTTCAGCCGACCAATCTCCTCCTGGATTTCCTGGAGATCCGGTGCCTATAAAATTATGCCCTGCGTGCGTTCTCCCAGGTTCATCACCATACCGCCATCTTCGTCTGCCTCATCGCCATCCAGGTGTTCTTCATAGTGCTGCCACCACCTTTGGATCACCTCACGCTCGTTCGTAAGAAGGTTCTTGTTTATGTCCTTACACATATAGGGCTGTGGCACGTGGCCCTTACGTGAACGGTTCAACTTCTCATAGAAGTTTCGTGTATTATTAGCGCGGTACAGTTACTCCGTCTCTTCACGGTCTCGATCTTCCTGCTGACGCTTTTTGCTCCGGAAAATCGAGTTTTGTCTGTTCCGCGCCCGTTCATATCGTGCCTCGTTCACCCTCGTGCGGTGTTGCAGGAATCTCGCCCATGCTGCATTCTTCTCTTCTATACATTTCCTCTCTTCCTACCTGTGCGTTCATGTCGCCGATGACGATTTTGACGTCCCGGAGTTGGCATCCATCGTATGTCTGCTCCAGCTGTGCGTAGAACGCTTCTTTCTCGTCGTCGGGTCTCCCTTCGTTTGGACAGTGCACGTTGTGATGCTACCCGATCAGGAATACATAACAAAATTATAACTCAATTCTATCAATGGTTGTTATTTAAAAAAAACGTGTGTTATAATTAGATAATTCGATGAAAATGTGACTTCGGCCAGTATCAAAATTATAACAACATTAGTTATGTATATTTACACAAAATAATTGCCTACATTTTTTTGATATTGGAAAAAAGCGGAGGTAATCACCTCCAGTATAACTTGAATCAATGTTCGATGTTAATAGCTAGTACAAAGTTAATTGCCTACATTATGGATGGAAATCCGTAGCGTACCCGATCAGGAATACATAACAAAATTATAACTCAATTCTATCAATGGTTGTTATTTAAAACAACGTGTGTTATAATTAGATAATTCGATAAAAATGTGTCTTCAGCCAGATTTATTTCATATCAAAATTATAACAGCATTAGTTATGTATATTTACACAAAATAATTCCCTTCATTTTTTGATATTGAAAAAAAGCGGAGGTAATCACCTCCAGTATAACTTGAATCAATGTTCGATGATAATAGCTAGTAAAAAGTTAATTGCCTACATTATGGATGGAAAGCCGGCGTTGTAGCGTACCACATTTTTATACGTGATGTAGGCAGTAGATTTTTGTACCTCATAATCATATCAACAGTTGTTATAATGTTGAAATGAAGGTTACAACCTCTGATATAATTATGTTACGGCTAGAGGGAATTTTGATATAATTTTTGTTATTTTAACAACTAACTAGCCAATTTTATAACACATTTTGTTACATTATTTTTCTGAAATAAATAACTCCCCTTGTTATAATTTTGTTATGCATTCTTGATCGGGTAGTAGCGTACCACATTTTTATACGTGATGTAGGCAATTACCATGAAAGTAGATTTTTGTACCTCATAATCATATCAATGGTTGTTATAATGTTGAAATGAAGGTAACAACCTCTGATATAATCATGTTACGGCTAGAGGGAATTTTGATATAATTTTTGTTATTTTAACAACTAACCAGCCAATTTTATAACACATTTTGTTACATTATTCTTCTGAAATAAATAACTCCCCCTTGTTATAATTTTTTATGCATTCTTGATCGGGTATAGTTCAAGAAACGGCCTTTTATTCTCACCTTGCACATCCTTGCGTTGATTGGCTGTCACCCGATCACACGTTTGGGCCGTCTTACCCAGCACTATGAAGCCGGTTCCCAGCACGTTGGTGGTGCCACAGCTTTGGTATAAGGTATCCACTCGATGCCCGCTTTTCCACACTTTCTGTCCTGTCCAGCCCCCTGCAGCGCCACGACGTCGAAGTTTCGGGGATATAATTCAACGTAGATCATCCATTCGCAGTCGGCGAAACCTAGTGACTTGCAGTTCCATGTTCCAAGTTTCCAATCGTGATCCTTTATTCGTCGCCTAGGTATTTGACGATTATAATGAGTCGTATTATCTCTTATGGTGTTCGTAATTATTGATTTTACAGGCCTGCGCAAACCTCCTGCCAAGTCGGTGGGCCGTCGTGTCAGGTCTGTTTTGTGTCCCACCAGACACCATGACTCGGGCATGTGCGCTTTGTGCGGCACAAGGTCGTTTTGGTGGGGCCTATTAGCGGATACATGTAGCTTTTTATAGGAGTTTAACAGGGCCCACTGTCAAACCCCACCACATCCTAGGCAAGCCCCACAACTTGCAGATGGCCTGGGGAGGGATCGACAAGCCCTTGGACATAGCCCGAACTTGTATACAAGTGCGAAAAAACACAATCGTTTGTTACTTAACTTTCTTAGCCGTGAGGTAAAATACGCAGCTACAAAGCAAGACCACGCCATAGGTGGCTGGGTTCGATTCCCGGTAAGGTCTGGGAAGTTTTCGGGTTGGAAGTTTTTTGACTTCCTTGGGCTAAAATTATATCATCGTCTTAACTTCATGATATACTGATGCAAAAATGGTAACTCGGCTTATGTAGCGTACACACGCTCAAACACGTTGGACCAACGTTGACTCCGCCCCTAAGAAAATGCCCCGGTTGTTGCTTTATTTGACCGTGTGTGCAGTTCACTGAGCGAGACGAACCAGCCTCAGACTGAAAGTCTCGATAATAAAGAATTAAAAAAAAGTTCACTGAGCAAAATAGACGTATGATTTTGAATCAAACCCTTTATGAAAGTTTACCACAAGGATTCGATACACTTATAAAAACCCACACATTTTTATTGGCAAAAATCTAAAGAAATTAACAATTAACAAATACACGGTTCGAACCTTGAACATCGGGGTCGGTAAGCCGGTATGTATGAATGATGATTTTCATTTAAAAAAAGTGAAGTGCGCATCCTGGGTTAGAACCATGAACGTTGGGGTCGTTAAGCCGGTATGTATACCACGCGCCCGTCGACGCTTGAATCCTCGGGAAGGTAACTGCGTATAAGAAGCACTGTTGGTGTAATAGTCAGTCAAAGATTCATAAGGGAAGATCCATTAATTGCAAAACGCAAAAATTGAGCATTTCCAACCCCCCTTGCCCCTACAAACAATCTCAACAACACAATCATTCCTGCTGATCTTCCTGATCTCAAGCTAATCTGGCAACAGCTCTCCCCTCAGCTAATACAAAATCCATCATTCGCTATCATCCATCACCACTATATTGAGCAAATCGAAATGCCGAGGGTGGTTCTACTTCCCCCAGAATTTGATTGGAGAAAAAACTGAAGCACTCTTCATTCTCGTAGCTTTTCTACAACAGAGAAAAGTAGCCTTTATCTCATCGTAAATGAAAAGGGATAATATCGCTAGCTTCTACACTACACACTATCGGAAGGGCGGATAACGAATATTCGACACGGTTGTTTCATAAGGGCCAATGTCGCAAACGTAAACAATGCCTTTTCCTGCAAATTCCTCAACAACTAGGACCGCTCCCAGCTAACAAGCACTTGGAACTGGTGGCGCTCCGCGCCTTCTATCGAACGGAAGTGGAAAATACCGCCAGAAGTCTCTAATCTTCCTGAAATCTGCAGAATAAGTCATTGTTTACGTTTGCGACTTTCGCCCTTTTGAAACAACAATGTCGTATTGTCTGCATTGCAACGGTGCATGGAACACAAATACAGCCAATGTCAGAGGGTACAAGCAGCATGGAATTTTCTACAGCAAGAAATGACGACAACCCTAGGAGGCTGGCGGAGACTGTCTTTCAATGAACTTGAGACCAATGCTGGACAGGACCAGACGAACTCAACGAATTAGAATTTCAAAGTGGTTTGATAACTACATTTGCTTTATTAACCATTCAAATAATATTATTGATGTAAATGCACTTGAATTCCATCTGAACTGTAAAATAACCCAAGTTTTTAAACACACTGACAAATAAACAAAATAAAAAAATGTCACACTTTTTGTATGAAACATTTGAAAATTTTGTATGGATCGTCACACTTCGATCAAACCCCCTCCCCCTCTAAGCGTTACGTAATTTGTTGACGCTCCCTAAGGCTGCAGTTATAAATTTCGATAGTCCAGTTCGCTGAGTGTTGTTCGAACAACCATCAAATTTTGACAGTTGGCGGCTCGGTTGGAAAGAATCAAAGCGGTTTGATTTTGGTTTGACCTATCCGTTTGTAGTGAAGTCGCACAAGCCTCCACATATTTTTTGATGGTTGGTGTTCAAATTGGCACGCGGTTGTTCGTGTGTGTTGTTGGTCGAATAGATTGAGTGTTCGTGTCGCGGTTTGTAGAACATATTCGATGCTTGACTAGAAGAGGGGTGGAGTCAATGTTGGTCAAACTACTTGACCGTATGTACGCTGCATTTGATACCTCGCAGTAAACTGTGGGGTTTGAGTAAGTTACCATCAGCGTGTCAATCGGTGAGCAGCAAGCCATGGCTCTGCTTTTTCTTGTCAGATCTCCGTGGCGTGCACACGGACCGACCGAGAGCTGCTGTCATCGCATTTCGCTCCAGCCATTTGGAGCCACACATTAAAAAGTTTTGAAGTGGCAGCAAAATAAAATTTCCATAAATAATTAGAAATTTTCCATAAAAAATCAGGAAATTGCCAATAAAGAAATCAGGGTATAAGCAACAAATAAATATAAAGTTTCCACAAATAATGCAAAATTTCCATAAACAATTAGGAATTTTCCACAAAACAAAAATAAATAGCTCATCTTGACTCACTGTAAATAGCTCATCTTGACTCACTTGACTCACTGACTCACTGCCCATCTCGCTCGCTGTGCTCCACGTCGTCTCGTACCTGCCGGATCGGATGCGAACACCATGTTTGCAGGGTTGCTGTCCGGCATTCTTGCAGCATGCCCTGCCCATCGTACCCTTCCAGCTTTAGCTACCTTCTGGATACTGGGTTCGCCGTAGAGCTGGGCGAGCTCATGGCCGCCACACACCGTCAAAGATGGTCCTAAGCACCCGTCTCTCGAATACTCCGAGTGCTTGCAAGTCCTCCTCGAGCATTGTACTAGAATTGCACCAAATCTTTTAACCGCTGAAATGTATTCAATAAGCACTGCATTTACAACATTATTCGAATTCAACATATATTGAATAAAGAAAGGCATCATCACTACTGGCGGATAAATTTGAGTTACTATGCAGGTTTTAGAATTATTTAGACATAGGGTAATTCGCCAAATGTTGAACGTCTAATTTCTTCGCCTATTGTTGAACGCACGTGCATCTTCTTACAAATTATCCCCTAATTGATGGAAATGATAAAGTTTATTTTTTTTTTGTTTTTTTTTGTGGCCGTTCTAGAATCGTTTTTGACGGTGAAGACATTCTACTAAAAGCTTATTGACAAGATGGTGTCTCTGCCTATCTCTTATTCTAGTATTTCTACAAAATACCCACTAAAAAGTGTTCATCTTCTTCTTATTGTCCTTCCATCCCTACACTGGGACAGAGCCGCCTCGCAGCTTAGTGTTCATTAAGCACTTCCACAGTTCCACTAACACGATGATACTTTTATGCCCAGGGAAGTCGAGACTATTTCCAATCCGAAAATTGCCTAGACCGGCACCGGGAATCGAACCCAGTCACCCTCAGCATGGTCTTGCTTTGTAGCCGCGCGTCTTACCGCACGGCTAAGGAGTGTTCAGTTCATAGTTAAATTGAATCACTTAGAACGAAAATGCCAAATGCTTAAACATTTTTCTTAAATGCACTTAAAGATTTTGTATTTTATTCTGCTTTCACGTCATTACCTCAGTCGATTTTTTGCCTTACCTAAGGTCAACTTTCCCAAAGAACCCATGGTTTTTTACGCTCCTAACTACCTATTTCAAAAATAGGAAACAAAAAATCAAAAAGGTGCTGCAGTGTGATCCGACCTTCAGAACAAGCTGGTCTCCCAAATTCTGGCATGGTCTCCCAAATTCTGGAAAATATTCGTCTAAAATTAGATTTCAACACTTTTTTTTTATTTTGGCGCTTCTACCAAAACATGTGGGTTTATTGGAAGTTGATCTGAAATCAGTCCAGTAATCGAAATTGTTATCGTTAAGTATTATTAACGAATAAAAAAGCTAACGTTAGTGTTATTAACGAATATTAAAGCTCATGATTTCATTCTTGCCCAGTATTGTCCAAACTCTGGTGTATTCCGGGATAATTGGCACGACTTTGAATTACTAACATATTTTCATAAGATGTAGATTGTTGAGTTTAGTGTGCACAATTTTATCGCGCACGTGCCTTTGACTGTATTTTCGAAACTACTGTAAATTTCGCAATGACACTCACACGGTGTAAATAACATACGATGAGGCTACTTACTCAAAATTTCGTTAAAATAAACCAAACGTTAAGCATTAAAATTAACTTCGATTGCCCATATTTAATGGTAGTGGGTGACAGACCTAATAAGTGTGGAACATAAAAATAACATTTCTCCATTGCGATAACTGTACGATACTCCGGAAGCAAAAAACATGACAAAAATTGCATGGCTTCCTTTACTCTATGAGAGACGGTAGTACGGTACCCTTTTAACTTCATGAAGTAGGGCAAGAGCACAGGCCGATACGTTGGAAATAAAAAAAAAAACGTAGCATCTCGAACCTTTTGCTAGAAATTTGATAATTTGATGCAATCAGGACCCCCATCAAGCTCTGGTGGTGGTATAATATTTGCCCATTCGTTATCTATACAGCTCGACAAGATTTCTATTTATTCACAGCAATGTATACCATTTGCAAAATGACTGATAATCCATGTGCGCTATGTAGATAATTGATAAACATTGAACACTGAATTTAGTGTTCCATAAAAATGATATGACTTACCGTGAGGCCCTAACCTAGTACGATGGCACGAGTCGCACTGAAGATAGTAAGTCTCGATTAGCGTTAGCAGATTTGGAGTCAAAAAATCATCCAAATATCCAAATATAATCCATTTGTTTAAGGTAGCATTTATCGAACTGGAATTATATTCATATTGGTGCCGCACAGAACAAGTAAGTTCTCGATGTTGGCATCATAATACTTCAATAAAGCAACCAGTTACTGTACTGTGTCAAAAAGAACGCGTGCATCATGGTCAAAATTCCACTACTATCTGAAACTTGATTCTGTGATGAATTTTTATTTATTTATATTTATATTAAGACAAGACATCCATATATCAAGTGGAACCGATTTTCCCAGTTTGAGATTAGATATGTACATGGAAATTACGCGTTCATAAGGTTAAGTTAATCGGTATTTCTGTTTTCGATGGAATTATCCAAAGTCATCATCACTGAGTTTTTAATTTGTTGGAAAGTCCTAACCCTATAGGATGCCTTTGAGAGGGAAACCCAGGTTGAGTTCATGACATTTGATTTCTACAGTAATAAATTTATCAACTGCGCACCGAGTAACAAACAAATTGCCTAATTTTTATTTCATTTGTCGTCAACCATATCGTAGACCGTTACATGAATATATTATGCTATACAATAATACATTGGTTGATTGGTTCAGTGATTCCCAGCATGCTTGCTATCGAGGGCCGCATTGCCATTTTATACTGTTGAAGTACGTTGAATTTCACTACGAAAACGAACTTTTTATAGAAGCTTCGGGGACACATAGTATTATATACCAATCGACTCATCTCGAGGAACTTGGGCAAATGTTTGTCTGTCCGTGTGTATGTGTGTGTATGTGTGTATGTGTACACAAAAGCTACGAAAAACATTAGACAACTTTTCATGTAGTAATCCTCAACCGATTTTCTCGCAACAAGTTTCATTCGACAGAGGGCAAAGCTTGATAGTTGATCAATATATAGTTGATCACTATTGAATTTGATAACGATCGACGGTTGGGTTGAAAAGTTAAAAAGAAAATGGTACTTTGAACCATATTAGCACAATAGAGTAGAGTGGGGCAAGAGTACGCACTTAGTTTTCAATCGATCATGTGGCTCTTATGAAGCAAGCCTCTGTATATCAAATCAATGTCGATGATTCATATACTCTTCGTCTCTTCCTATATGTTTCCCAGCAGAAAAAATATTGAAATTATTGGTATTCGTTTTAGTAGAACCCTTATTGCAAGACACGTCAAAAACGCCACCGGTAGGGTAAGAGTGCGCATCGGGTGGGGTAAGAGTACGCATTCATCCAATCATGTTTTAGGTATATTATTAACACAAATAAGAATTAATAACATTTAATGGATCTTTAAAGAAAGTAAATCCGGGAATGTTTAAAGATTACGTAACTCGTAAAGGAGGAGGGGGTCCTAGAAATGTGAACTTTTATACGAAAAACCATTGTTTTTTTATATACAAAAAACTGCAGAAGTAAAAATATATCAGGTTTCGCGTGGCGTAAACAAAGGAATCTTCCTTAAAGAAAGTCCACCAATCACGTAACGTAAAATTTGGCCATTTCATCACCCTCCCCCCCATCTTACACTTTTTGTATGAATCCTCTAAAATTTTTATGTACGTCATACATCTCGCAACCCCTCCTAGCTAAGGGTTGCGTAATTTATGGATATTACTTTTGATTAAATGAAATTAAATTAATGATTTCGTGTGTGTTACTTCTACGTGAAGTTAAACGATTTACAATGATATGGAAATGCTAATATCATCTTCCAAACTTGGACGTACATGTTCATGATAGCATTAGAGGCGAAAGTATGGAATTGATAGTTCCGTTAGGATACGGCAGGCATGAAGAATGCTTTTATAGAAGTCGATTTGAAAGCGAGCGGAGGGCAATATTTGTGATGGCACATATCACGACCTTCCCTTCTGCCAAGCTCCTGTATCCTAAGGGGTAGGAACTATCAATTCTATACTTTCGCCTCTAATGCTATCATGAACATGTACGTCCAAGTTTGGAAGATGATATTAGCATTTCCATATCATTGTAAATGAAATTATCATTTATATGAAATTGTGCTTACCTACTATGTTTATGTGTAAAACAAGTCCTAATGCAATTTTATTACAGTCAAACCTCCATGAGTCGATGTTCTATGACTCGATATCAACTCATGGAAGCAAATTATGCCATATTAAAAAAGATTTTCTGGGTTACTGTGATGGTCCCTTCAAACAGCTTACCAAAGATTTTCTCTTCCACATCTCGATATTTCCGTGAGTCGATGGTCCTTTCACTATTGACTCATGTAGGTTTAACTGTATTTCGCTTCAGTGCTTTGTTCGCTGAGTCTTTTCTAACACCAAATTACTTCAACTTAACCTTAAAACTTGTGATAATTTTCGATTTATGTCCTTTTTTTCTTAGTTGAGGATCTCTAGGGGAGACTGGGTAGACTTGATCCCCTTTTCTGATTTCCGATGTATTACAACCAAATATAAATAAACATATGCGATTTCCACACAGACTCTCTAAGATATATTGTATTTAACTTTACTAATGTATGACAGTCCTTAAATTATTGTTGTTATTGATACACAATCGATTTTTTGGAGAGCTGTCAATAATCGACTTTGAAAATATTCGGGGGAAATTGATCCCTCTCCAAGAACTTGCTTTGATAAAATTAGAAAGGTGCCCTCAGATTTTTTAAATATTTTCCCTTCAAAATACGCGGAATTATCGAGTTGCTGTGCGTATACATGAACGATTTTTGTTATTGAATTCGACAGCACATGCAATTTTAAAATTTGGAGAGACTTAATCCCCTTTCTATGAGATTACACAATAAATAATTTTTCCTGCCAACACTTCATATAAACCGTCAAATCTACAAAAAATTAGAAGCCTAAGAACAGATTTATATTTTTTGAATTTTTTCGCCAATTTTTTGTACGGAAGAATAATGGGGGATCAAGTGTCCCCATATTGAGGCAATAACTTCAAATCCTAATATCTCAAAACTTTGATGGAATGTTGATATTTTCATCAGTACAGATCAATAAGCATATTTATGGCTTGTTGCTGTGAAAAAATGAAAGACTTTGGTCATTGTTATGAAAAGTTGTTCAAATTTTGCGTGGCCAATAAAAAAATCTTTAGGAAGGTCAAAACATACAAACCGCCCTGCAGAATAAACAAGGTTGTCAATCCAAAGAATAACTCACCACATAAAGGTCATTTGTCTAGAGGATCTATACTAAAAAATACGCTAGAACAAAACTACTTTAGTTCTCGATAAAACAGGGGGTGATCAAGTCTCCCCGGGGATCAAGTCTACGCACCTTCCCCTACGCTTATGAAGTAGTCTTATTTCGGCGGGAGATACGGGTTTGACATCAGAACTTGAAGATTCACATGCGTACTCTTGCCCCACCCGTTCCTGCGTACTTTTACCCCACAGCCCCAAAATTAATTCAAGTAATGGTTTTGACTTCTTGGAAAACCAACCTGATTGGTGTTCTGCACCATAAAGTACTGTATACAAAAGGTTATCGAAATGGTATAATGTTCACGGGCGAGGCCGAGTGTCCGAACCGGTGTAGGTACTGTCTGAAGCAACCATGGCCTGTAAGGACCTGGGTCAGGTGGAAAGGGATTTCCCCATGGCGCCTCTTGACCCACGTACCTATCTCCGGTATCAACCTATGTGTCCATCTACCCTTAGTGGAACTGTCCCACGCACGCTACCATTTGACCATTGAGGCCAACCTCACAGTTCTACGGATGCCTCTCGTGCCGCGCATTTCGAAGCACTCTATGTCTTCACCGATAACGATGTCAATAAGCATCATACCGGTGATGACGCAAAGTGCATCGTGCGACACGGTACGGTACGCGCTCGCAACTCTTAGGCACATGCGCCTATACGTACTTTCTAACTTCGTTCTGTAGCAGTTAATACGCAGGGCCATGCCCCAAGCTGGCCCCCCATACTTCAGTATGGACAGAGCGACGCTAGCCAGAAGCTGCTGGCATAAACCGCAGAGCTATTGGACATCATCTGGGACAATGCCACTATAGCTGTGGAGGCACGCATGCAGGCGTAATTGACGTGGCTACCAAAGGTGAGCTTATCGTCGATCATTACCCCCAAGAGTTTGATGGAGCGTTCACAGGTGACCGCGCAGTGGCCTGCTCTTATCACCGCTTGTTGCTCCGACTTTCGGTTGTTAACAACAACCACCCCAGTCTTGTGGTGAGCCAGTTCTAACTTCCTGGAACTCATCCACTCCTCCACAATTGCGATCGAGTGGGCTGCAGTCAACTCCACCTCTTCGATCGATTCGCCGTAGACCTCCAGCGTAATATCGTCAGCGAAGCCGACGATCACCACGCCCACCGGGAACTTCAACCTCAAGACACCGTCGTACATGACGTTCCATAACACCGGACCCAGTATGGAACCTTGCGGAACCCCTGAGGTTATGTCAACGCACTTCCGACCCGCCTCCGTGTCGTATACCAGTACTCGATTCTGGAAGTAGCTTCCGAGAATCTTGTACAGGTACTCGGGAATTCCAAGACGCAGGAGCGCATCTGCAATAGCTGCCCAACTGCCAGTTGAATGTATTCCTCACGTCGAGAGTCACTACTGCACAATAGCGAACTCCCCTCCTCTTACGCTGGATAGCTATCTCCGCGGATTTGGTAACCGACAAGATAGCGTCTACGGTCGACTTACCCTTTCGGAAGCCAAACTGGTTACTCGATAGACCATCCGCACCCTCCGTGCGTATCAACAACCTGTTGAGGATGATCTTCTCGAGCACCTTCCCCGCCGTATCAAGCAGGCATATTGGTCTATATGCCGACGGATCCCCCTGCCTTTTCCATTCTTCAGGAAAGACTCCCTCGTCCAGGTATCTCTGCATGACAGATCTGAACATCTCGCCGCTTTGATGGCCAGGTTCGGAATACCATCCGGTCCTACACCTACACTAAGGGACTGTACAATCCCCGTAAGTTCCACCACGGTTACTCTTCCCTCGTCGGCCACCCTGGCCCCTGACAGCTCCACAAAGGGTCATGCCATGGGAAGAGCCCCGCGATGATCCTCTCCAGCATCTTTGGAGACTGCTCTGTGGGGGCATCGCCCCACGTGTCTTGGCCATTACGACCCTATATGCGTCACCCCATGGATTCGCGTTGGCACTTTGAAACAGGCCCTCGAGTAGGCTTTTTTGCTTGATATAATCTCAGTCTTCAGAGCGACTCGAGCAGCCACGAACGCCACCCGTCGTTCAACACGCTCCTCTTTTGTGCGTGCTCGTCGCATCCGCCTCCGTGCCCGTAGGCAGGGGCGGCGCAGGTTCGCAATAAGGCAAAGACAAAGGTGCCGTTTGAACGAGATGGCGCCACAACATTTAAAGTAAAATGAATTTCCTTGTATGGACAAATCATCCGTTCTCATCAACTACGCATCGCATCAATATGAAAGCTAGGTCAAAGAGCAACAAATAATTTTTAGATTTTTTGTACCCACGACTTGTTTTACAGTTCTAAACAATAGAAGAGATTTCATTGTACCTCCATACTAAATTCTAGCTGTATACTTTCAATTTTTTCAAGACTGTTCTCCACCTCGTGTGTGTGGAAGGAACATTGAAAGCTTACGATATCGAACAGCAGATGTCACTAGTGTATATGCAATATTACATTTATACAAACACGCAGCACACCACCTGTCGCCTGATAACGGAAATATTGCAATTATACCATCAGGTGTAGTGGCTGTTGTTAAAATGTTTTGAAAGGGCCCCAAGCGGATTTTTTTTCTAGAATGCAACTGACGATCTCCTATTGCTTGAGTCCACCAGAAAGCCGGTGGCCTCCCATTCCTAGAGTGGACTTTCCTAGGCACAGTGGCATCGCATGCACGCGAGAATACTGTTACCAGCTGCTCGTCGCTCAGACCGAGAGTATTGTGCTCGCGGCGGAGCGCTTCCTTAAACACCTCGTCGTCGAAGTAAGATGTCTTCCACATACGAGGGCTAGGCCTCGCCCCTTCTTCCGTCCGCTGAATGCTGGTCGTATAGTCGATACTGTGGCGAACCGCCAGGTGGTCGCTGTGAGTGTAGTCATCATCTACCCTCTGAACGTAACGTCGATAATCGACTCGGCTCCGTTCCAGCTGTAGGTACTTTTGGTACCGACATTGGCCAAGTCCACATCTCACATGACCTGTGATTCCAGCAGGATCTGCCCCCGTTGATTCGTGGAACGGCTTCCCCATTCCACGGCCCAAGCGTTGAAGTACCCCGCTATCACCACCGGCCTACGCCCCATCAAGTTAGCCGTCAAACAATCCAGCATACGACCGAACTGCTCGATCGACCATCGAGAAGGCGCATATCAGCTGCAGAAGAAGACCCCGCTGACTTTGGCAATGACGAAGCCCTCGTGTGTCGAAGACACCAACTCTTGGATTTGGTATTTCCCCGTTGTCCATATCACTTGGGAGGGTTCTTGCAGCATTGTGCCTTATGTCCCTCCAATCCGCAGCGTCGGCTGAGCTTGGTTCTGTCAGGCCCTTTGCAGTCCCATTGCTTGTGCCCCGGTTCCAGGCACTTGAAGCAAACTTCGAGTTGCTTGTATATGCCCACAAGGTATACCTTGACGCTCGCTAACTTGCCTGCCTTGGAGGCGTACGCTGCAGATAGCCGAACCAATGCTACTTGTGTCCCTGCCGGACCTTTGCCAAACGGCTGCGGTGGGCGTCTCCACTTCACACTGTCGCCGCAGTGCCGTGACGAGCTCTTCGACCAGGTGATCTCGTCCAGGTCTTTAACCCTTAGATTCGCCTCCGTTGTGAGTGCCCTCACTTTGAACGTCTCGCCTAGGACTTCCTCTGCCAACTTTTTGTAGGTGGTGTCCTTTTGCGAGACGCCCCGCTTCAGCTCGAAGATCATCTCGCCCGTCCGGGTACGTCTTATTCGACGTACTCCTCATCGCCTTCAAGACGCCGAGTACTTAGCCTCGTCCGTCTCGATGACTAGGGCATCGCCCCTGGAGCGATTGGCGTCTTTGGTTTCCTCTTGTTCTTGACCAGGGTCCAGGAGGCATCATCTCCCTCTATTTCCCTGGTCTGGGGCGGCTGAGAGCTCTCAGCCTGCCGTAATCCATTACCACCGTCTTTCATGGGTGGACGGACCTTTCCAGGTCCTCCCTCCCCCGGTTTGGAGGTACCTTGCCGGGGTTCTGCTTCCCAGCCCCACTACCCTTGTTCGGGGTAGTAACCCTCCACGTTTTGGAGCGGCCCCCAGGGAGCTCATCCCCTGAAGAATGTCTCCCCCGTTTTTGTGTCTTCTCCGTTGGAGCAGTCACCCCCGACGTGCACGCGAATACTTGAGCCTCAGTCTGGGTAGCCCTCGACTCCACGGATTTCACGGGTTCGCATCCGTCCCGACCGCCCTCTCCAGCTAGGGGTCCAATATCGACTTTCGAAGTTTAAGCAAGCTCCCCTTGAGGTCCTTACTGATATTATGCTTCGATGACGCAAAGTCGATGATGGCGCCCAGTTGTTCCGTCGCCACCTTGAAGGCCGAAAGCCCATCGCGTTTGCGGTTCATCGCCTTCACAAGCCACGGGCCGTCCATAACCTCTACCGGCGTAGCCGGGGAGAAGGTTAAGCCCACGCTGGCGCTGCGCACCGAGCTGCCGACTGTTGCCTCTGGCCTCTGTAGTGGTCCGTAAATGGAACACAACCGTTGTCTTCGTCAGTACACTTCAAGTGAGTGATGTATTCCAAGTAGCCTACTCTGGTGATCTAGTCTACTACATCTCTCCTTTGTTTTAATAAAGTTTTAAATATAATTTGAGCATCGTTGTATATTATTGGTACATGCTAGATGCTAGAACTTTAAACATGAATGTTGTATTTCTTGTTGAGTACAGTTGCCTCGATAACGATTTCCTAACTCCTAGAAATAAGACGCTTGACCTAATAATTGAAGTCAGTTGCAGAGGATGTCTAAAATGTTGATATTGATTTTAGAATATGATTGAAAAGACAAATAGGTATCATTAACGAATGTCATCACTGCGTTGTAAACGGTGGCTTTCCTTACAAGTAAGTAATTGCATGTATCATTGTAATTGGTTGCACACTAATTTTCTTTTTTGATGAAACCTAATTTCTCTTTCTCTCCTCGTTTATTCTATACTTCACCATATGAATAAATAATAAATAATGGCATTTTACCATTCAACAAAGTTTGGAAATAAAAAAAAAAATCTGCTACGAGAGACTATTTATTAATTCATAACAAAAATCTTGATGATCAACTCTGTACACAAACCATTACACTAATCGATAGCTATCAGTGTTAATCATGTATTCCTGTTGGCTAGTTGGCCCACATCATCTTTTTTTTTCTTAATTTCTATGCTCCTAATTTAAGCTTGAATTTTTAATTTTTTTTACAAAACCATTTTATATATGCTTTTACATAAACCAACTAACGTTCTTATTTACGTTCGTTTGAACATTTAAACAAACGTCAATTGCTGTATTTTTTTTCGTATTCGCATTTTTTTATTGTTACTTTTGAGTTAATTTAATTCATTTTCTTCATTATCAAATCATAGGTTTTTTTTAATCACATTTGCCCATCACAAACTCGCTACAACAAAATTTATGACTTGTTGGGGAGGCACATTAATATGCCTAGATTGTATATTTAAATTTAATACACATTTTTGTTAGATAAGTATTTCAAACGCGTTCAACTAATATAAATAATTTATGACTTACAGAGCTTTATGAACTTCTTAAATTTAACAATTTAAAACTTACCGGTTCCTTAAATGTATACGTCGATATCAATCCTATTTCCATTTCGGAACATATAGAGCCAATAAGCTTCCTGACCAGTGTAGTGGAGGTGCATTGTGTTCCAGCCAATAGTGTGGGATATCTATAGCTTGATAGTTACCTATTATATAGTCATCAACATTTTTAGTAGTACATGGGTCGCTCATGTAGTGCTTAAGTTTACTGCTAGAATAGAATAATATTTTAATTCGTTTGCGATCAACACAGGATTTTCAGACGTTTCAGTTTTTTTCGCTGTAACCATGGTAGCCAATGAAAATTTTCTAACAAATTTGAAAATTCAATTTCAGGTGCCAAATGGGCTGAGTAACAAAGGTTCTCCTACATTTGGTCTTTTGACGGACTAGGGTTACACATGGTCCCTCTTCGTCTCCCTCTTCACTTGCGGACTAGAATTTAGTATTCTCTGCGCAACGTTACCAGGTGTACGGACTGAATTACTCCTTCGTTTTCCTGGGTTTTCTGCGGACTGGAATTCTACATTCCCTTCGCCTAGCTACCAGTTTTACGGACCAGAATGCTCTCATTCTCTTCGTTTCACTGGGTTTGATCTGCGGACTGGAATTCAGCATTCCCTGCGCACAACTACCAGGTATACGGACTAGAAAACGTCTTCTCTTCGTTATCCTGGATTTTTTTTTATAATTCCACAACATAATAATCACTATTCTCTATTCCATTAGTTGTTTTTAGTGATTCAGAATACAGACATAATTTTTAATAATCAGCTTTACCTTATCCATCGTTTTTTTTCAATATTTTCATATATGAAAGCCAACGTTTAGACTTCACTTTACTGTTCTTCATTTTGACTTGAAAATTGACAAGAATGAAAATTGATTCATCCTCGTCGCCAATGTAGTGGTCCGTAAATGGAACAGCCTCCTAGGCGGAGACCTGAACAACCCACCTCTTGCGTAGGGATTGTCGCCTACACTAAGTGAAGAGTTGTCTTGGTTTTCCATTTTTAACCAACGAGTTGCTCGGGAAACGAGGGCCATCACGCCAGAGCCCAGCATGACGCGGTTAGGGACAATTACTGTGGAGGGTGCCCAGGTACCCCACAGGCTCCGTTAAAGGCCTAGCTCAGTATTTCACTCCCTTGGCCATGCATCCCTTCGGAACGGGTCGCTTAACGCCTTGGAATTAGGGGTTAGGGACGATGTTTCTTGATCCCTCTTGGTCGCACCCCCTCACTCTAGTTGATGTCAGAAGGACAATAGTGCTCAGGCTGCACTACCAGCTAAGTACAAAACCCTTAGCTGGCGGTCGATTGTTATCGGAAGACCCGTGGAAGCATGAGATTGGAACTTGTGAGGACCGAAGCTGTGTAGGTCGCTTCTTCCCAGATGTCAACTCACCTTTTCGCAGCTCTGTGTATGTGTGTGTGAGGAGGAAACGGAAAACTGTAAAGAAATTTTCAAGGAAATTATTTGTCATTACACAAACAAAAAGTTATGGGATTTTCTCTGGATTACTGAAATTTTCATAGGATTTCCAGAAAATAAAAAATCAGCGGCGTTACAGATTTTAAATAGCAACGCGCCGATGCAAAAATTTCGGCGGCGGTGCGATACCAAAAACAGTCAGGGCGGCATGGCGCGGCGGCTCACACCTCTAATTCTAGAATTTGTTCCTATTCAAAACCCGTTCTATAAAACATATATCTTATTGATTTCGAACCGATTTCGAAATATGTTTGGTTGGTTCCGAACGAATGCATGGCATACTAGTTCATACAATTACATGCTTCCCTACCGTTGCATGATTATGATTATGCCAACCGATGGCCCCTTTGAAGGAGTATGTATCTTGTGTGACAAGTTAAATAGATACAATATGCTCAGGGAGTCGATAATATTTCCCACCCGAAAACATCATAAACCAGACCAAGAAACGAACACGTCATTTTTGGGTTGGCAATCCTACGTTTTTGCTCGCAAGGCTAACTGGATACCCCACTATTATATGCATAGAAAGCTTTTCAATGATCACTGTGGAAAGCTTTTGCAAACATTAATTTGAAAGACAGGTCAAGTTCATGTAAGAATGTTTACGTGTTTACGTGTTTAAATTAAATACATTTTATTATTCAATAACTCTTGGCAAAATAAAAGCTTTTACACTCCGGTGACTTCTGTGATCCAGTTACGAATAAGCGGGAAAGCTACTCGGGCATATACCCCAGGTTCGTTACCAAGACAGTTTAGTGCGCCCCATGAAACAATACCAATTTGTCGTCCACCAGTAACAAGTGGGCCACCGCTATCTCCATCGCAGGCATCACGATTTGGCTCACTGGCGCAAATCATACTGGAATGAGAAAATTATGTTATTCATCATACTTCGATGATTCACAGCGCGGCACTTACTCATCGGTCACCCATCCTTCTGGCCACCCAGCGCGACATGTTGCTTGATCAACCACTGGGATGTCAACCATCTGTAGTGTGACTGGCAGTGACCCAGGTACGCTCTGTGGACAATTCAGGATATCTTATGAATAATTGCTTTTAAATGCTTAACAAAGAATACTGTTTTACCGTGAGACCCCAGCCTGACACGACGGCGCGAGTTCCATGCGGATAATACGTTTCAGCTGGCACCAGCTGAATGGGAGTAATATCCAATCCTTGCAAAGCTTGCACAGTGCGAAGTACACAAACATCGTTTTCAAGAGTCTCATCGACGTATTGAGGATGGTTAATAATCAAATCAACACTGAATATGGTGCCTCCAAGCAAGCGGTTAGCGGTGCCTCCACGAAGGCTTACCTACGATAACAATTTTAAGTCGTATTTATTAGATTATGGATTTATTAGGTTTTCAAGGAAACTTACAATATCCACACTAGGCAACGGATAAGTACAGTGAGCAGCCGAAAGAGCCCATTGGTTAGAAATGATCGAAGCTCCACAGGCATGGAATCCATTGTAGCGCAACGAAAGTTGATACAGGAAGTCCGCAATGTTGGCATCAATACCTCCGACAACTCGTCCAGTAATGGGAGGCCTCACAATGGGTTCCTTCAATCCATAGTATGCATTTGGCATACGTTTATTGAACTGCAACCAAATGTCCTCCTCAGGACCTGCAGCTACTGTTGCAAGGTATAATGCAATAACTATGAGTACTTTCGTCATCTTACTTTGACTCAATTCTACTACTTAATGATACTTAAGAAATAGGCGAATTTATATTTATATGAATTTTCGTCATTCTAAGGTGACACGATTTCAATTACAATTATATGTAATTCGGTTTTCTGGTGGAGATTAGATATGCACTGCAAACGGAAAATACATCCATGTGAGCTGATGTCATCTCTCAAATCTACTGCCCTTTCCGTATGGGTTTCCCAAATTCATCATCTGTTAGTCGATTAGCTCCCGGGTTTTGGAAAATCCTAAGTAGCACTGTTACTTTGGATTGTGCGTTCAGTGGACTGGGTGCTGGCGTATTCACTAAGTATGAAATTGTTTAGAATCATGTTGGGATTATTGTCGATACCTAATTACCCTTTTATATGGATTGTTGTATGTCTTGTTTTACCAATTGAAAGGCTGAAAATGGAACCTGAATAACTACGCAGAACGTTATGTGTATAACTTTTGGCAATTTCTAATCGATTCAGATAGTTTTGCGCGTTTAGAAATAGAAATTCATATGCCATTTGACCGCTACCAAAATTGCTTTAATCTATCTGGTTTAGGATAGGATATTTCCTATTACAAATTTAATGATTCGTTGCTGGGGTGATTGTTTTGTTTTCCTAATTTATTTTCATTAGTTATTTAGAAAGTGTGATCAATGGTTCTTACCTCGGGATCCATCAACAACAACATCCATAAATTACGTAACGCTTAGATTATGCGGGACAGTCACGGATTCAGCTTACTTATCCCGCATTTTCAGGTATTCTGGAAAACATCACACATTCTATTGGGGACACGGTAGGTATTTCCGTCCATCGTCATAGGGGATAAAATCAATGAAAGCAACGTCATTTTGCTAGAACTCCACTATAGCAGAACGTTTCGCCCAAGCTTACGATTGGGTACGGATGAATTTGGCAAAAAAGCTTCTATTTTATTGATATTTGATACTATGACCATAAGACTAAAATGCCTGCCTTAACCCTATAAATAAATAAATCAGTAAAATATGGTGAATCTATGAAATCTGTAGTAAAAGGGATGTCTAGAAAAGGGTCCGATGAATAATTTGTATGACATGTAGATTTGTATGAAATGTAGACAATTTCTGTTATCAATAATGAATCGAGGTCTTCTGGGAGATCAAAAAATGAGTTTATTAGACTCTAAATAACGCAGAAACATTAGGAAATTGAAGCATTTGAACAGCCTAGCCTAGAGGGTCTAAGGAATTTGGAAATATTAAAGATTTATATGATCTATGGAATCATAATATCAAAAATATATGAAGATATTCTTGAAACTATGTATGATAATGATCTTAATGGGTAGGGGCTGAGTAAGCTTTAGAATCTGTAAAAATTAGAGATATGAGAATCAGAAAAGCATCCGAAGATTGAAATACGCAATTTCACCTTCTTCAACCTTTTTCAGCCGAATTTCCAGTAGTTTTAAAATTACAATCGAGGGAACATGCTTCAGGAAATTATGCACACTTGCCCCAACGATCTACACCATGGTGTTGGTGTTTGGTACCAGTATTTTCGGTACCGAAAATCGCCGGTATTCCCGGTATTTTTCAAACCGGTACTACCGGTACCACAACCCTAGTTCCCACCTCTGAACCACGCTCGGGCAGAAACTTTGGGAAATATGGAAAATAGTTCGTCATGTGTCCAATTCCTTTGCCAGCTTTGAAGAGTACTCTGACGGACTAATGGGAAAAACTCGTTGCTGGAGAATTGTCTATCATAAAGCTCACCTTCCTGTACGCCCACCTTTGCCAGCGAGTCTGCCTTCTCATTACCAGAGATTGAGCAGTGAGATGGGACCCAAACAAAGGTAATCTTAAATGATCTTTCAACCAAAACACGCATCTGCTCTCTTATGTTTATAAGAAAGTAAGATGCGTTGTAACGTTTTACGTTTTTTTACCGTTTTAAATTACGTAAATATTCGTATCTTCAGACTTTTTTATCTTTTTAAGCAAAATCAAGTGTATATAAGTTTTTGAAATTAATTTTTATTATTGTTATTGAGTCTGATAGTTTTTACGTGTCGTCTGTTTTAGTTGAATTTAATATTTGTAGCTTTTGACGTTTTTTCTTTTTAAGTAAAAAGTAAATGTTCAAATTCAAATTAAATTCGGTACGTGTTAACGAGAAAGCAATTCGTCGACATGGTTTGTGTCTCAACTATATGTTGTGATATTTGAGTACTATGACGACAACCATATTCAATATGGCAACGAAACTTTGTAATGTTCAATGTAGTAAAGTTAGCTCGATGTCTCCGAAGGCGCGAACTCTATGTCACCATTTGAAATTTAAATTGGCGCAATTGCTAAATAATGAGTTAAATGTTGCAGAAGGTTTTTTGTTCAAGAACAAACTCAAACTCGTTCACTTCGCTTCCATAACGGCTGGCATTTAGAAGTCTTGCGAGCTCTAAGTATTTCTATTAAAGAGTCCGAGGACAGCTCAGTTTGTCGAGGTAATTAAAGCGATTGCCGTGATCTCGTACGTGATTGTAACTAGTTGTTTCGTTCGTCCTTTAGATTTCATTCTGTTGTCGGTGTAGCCGACTCACGCAAATTTCTATTTTAAAAAGTGTAGTGTACCAAAAAAAGGTAATTTTTTGTCGAACTACTCGTTATTTGTTTAAATGTTAATTTATGTTTCGCGTTGAACTTCCATGGCGTTTCGATTTTTTTGGTACGGCTGGAATTTCGGAGTCGACGAAAAGGGTTTGCGGCATTTTCGCCGTTTGATCGTTTAGAGGAGTTTTTGTGGAGTCCTTGTGCTCGTCAAGGCCCGCCCTTCGGAGTAGCGAAACAAAGTATGGTGAAGTTTCGTGCGTAAAGTGTACCGACGATCGCCAATTAATCGACGGTGGTCCAAAACGTTCCAAATCCTACGGACCGTTCGGAGACCTCGGTGCGTGGAATATGTCGCCAATAGCGTACCACAGCGCCGGATTCATTCCATCACGGGAGGTCATAGCCGTAAAAAGCGAAGCCGTGCGGAGGTACGTTGGCCCTTGTCCGGAGGGGAGATCAACCCGGGAGGCGCGACATCCGTCGACGCAGCTCTCACGAGAAAATCGGAGGTCTTCCGTCCAGCCGACACCCACTTCGCAACATTAGTTCGGCCATACTTGCACGTGCTCATCAGCTGCGCACCACCCTGTAGCTAGGCAATTCTTCTGTCGCCGCCTTCACTAAGGACAGTTTTGCCGCCATCGCCACGAACAGGTTCGACACCACCGTTCCGAACCGGTTCGCCGCCATCGCACCGGCGAAACCCAGCAAGTCGACGAAGAAGAAAACCTGCGCAGGTATGTGACTAGTGTGTAGACATGGCCATGATCTAGAGAAACATTTACATTTCCGTACCAATTCCAAATATGTGTTCAACCCGAAACAAATAAACCCCATGAATTTATAGTAAGAAGATCGAGTAGTTCTGTTTTAGTTCCTTGTAGTTGAAAAAATCGCTGAAAGATTGCTTCGATTGCTTTCCGGTCCGTTTCGTCATCTAATTCGGTTTTTCACCTTGCATAATTTCTTGAGTTTGAGTAACGTAACTCGGGAGGTGGCCAAGTTGAGGAAAGCACTTGGCGCAAAGCATTATTTTAAGTTTAAGCCACCCTGATAAAAATTCCAAAAGAATTACAATAGAAATTATTTTAACAGTACAGTATCCCCCCGCTTATCCGGACCTCGCTAGCCTGACGACTCGTTAGTCCGGATCTCGCTAATTCGGAATTTTCCGGATTTAAAAGTATCAACACCCATTTAAACCCATACATTTGTCGGATCAGCGGGGGTATACTGTACGTTGAAATTAATAGTAATTACGGTAAACTATATTGTGGCTCACAATAGAAAAACATTCAAGAATATTGTTTTCAACCATAAAGCGTATTGTAAATGGCAGTTTTACAATAGAAAATAGGGGTTGTTATGTATCTTTACAATAAACAAATCGATTTTTTCTCGAACAATTTTTTGCCATAACAATTGAATTTATTGTAATTTTATTGCCAATATTTAACTGGCAATGGAATTTATTGTACGTCTAATCAAGTAGCCTTCGTTCGGTTACACGTATTTATCGCTTTGGGGACAATTTCATTAGCCAGCAATGATTTCTCGAACTTTTCAAGGTCTAGTAAATTTTTTAATGAATTAATTTGAATAGCGCAATCGACAGAACAACATGAAAGCTTTTGATTGCGCTACTCAAATTAATTCATGAAAAAATGTACAAGACCTTTTGAAAGTAAGCGAGATTTCTCTTCTCGGTAGTCTTTGGGGCCATCCACAAAGTACGTCACGGCCATAGGGGAGGGGTTAGAGCAGCGTTTTAGAGGATTGTAACAAAGAGACGAAGAGGGAGGGGTTGAAAATCACATATTTTTGCGTGAGGTACTTTATGGAACTATCTTGTTCTATCGAGGCACTCCGGTCGATGAAACGCACAGTAACTGTTCAGCATCAGCTTGAGGTTTAATTATAACCGGTGGCTTAGCACCACTTCCGGGATCCGGAAGACCACCGGTCGAGTTGTTTTGCCCAGCTAATTCTCGACTTCTCCTCAGGGTCACTCGAACGATCGCTCCCGGATAAAAAATACAATAGAGTTGCAATAAATATCATAAAAGTACAATACATTTCATTGATAGCATTAAATTCTGATTTTTATATCATACAATTAAAATTGCCATAATATCTCAA